>NW_027656438.1:0-90523 GCF_964235325.1 Thermobia domestica
CGCTGATGATGTGTAGAACATTTAGTTAGCATATTTGGTTGAGATTTGGAAAAAATATACAGGGTGATGCAAAATTCAGCTTTGAAGTACAGAATGTATAAATTTGTTTTCTAAATGTGAAGAAAGTGTATATATTAACGAATGCCCTGTATGTACTTCTGAATGGTACAGTAACATATTCCTCTTTTATCATTCGTTAACCACAGTATGGTGTGTCAAAGCCACATATAATGGAATCGAATCTGTTTTATTTTGAAAAAACTAAAAAAGAGAAAAAAAACGTTATAAGAGGAATATTAACGTTTCTTCAAGGGCAAAGGACCCTTATCGCAAAAGGACAAAATGGAGGGGTTTCCTCTTCAATTTGAGCTTTATTTCGTCAAAATATGTAAATAACTTTGGGAGATATGGCGAATAGTATGTAGTATATAGTAACAATGATTAACAATATAATATATATGTAGAATGACATATGCTATATTGTTGAATAGTTGCCTAACAACATATATATACCAAATTTTAGAGTTTTTAAAAAAATTGAAGAAATTAGTGGTTGAAGCCATACATTTTCCAGTTACAACGAGTGTCACGTGGTCTCATCAGCCGTGAGAGGGTTAACTATTTCTTCTAAAGCAACAGGTACAACGTTCATTTTTTAGTGCAGTTTGTAGTAATTTGTGCATTTATTTTCCCGTGATGATGTGTAGAACATTTAGTTAGCATATTTGGTTGAGATTTGGAAAAAATATACAGGGTGATGCAAAATTCAGCTTTGAAGTACAGAAAGTATAAATTGGTTTTCAAAATGTGAAGAAAGTGCATATATTAACGAATGTCCTGTATGTACTTCTGAATGGCACAGTAACATATTCCTCTTTTATTATTCGTTAACCACAGTATGGTGTGTCAAAGCCACATATAATGGAATCGAATCTGTTTTATTTTGAAAAAAACTAAAAAAGAGAAACAAACTTTATAAGAGGATTTTTAACGTTTCTTCAAGGGCAAAGGACCTTTGTCGCAACCGTACAAAATGGATAGGTTTGCTCTTCAATTTGAGCTTTATTTCGTCAAAATATGTAAATAACTTTGGGAGATATGGCGAATAGTATGTAGTATATAGTAACAATGGATAACAATATAATATATATGTAGAATGACATATGCTATATTGTTGAATAGTTGCCTAACAACATATATATACCAAATAGGAGAGTTTTTAAAAAAATTGAAAAAATTACTGGTTGAAGCCATACATTTTCCAGTTACAACGAGTGTCACGTGGTCTCATCAGCCGTGAGAGGGTTAACTATTTCTTCTAAAGCAACAGGTACTACGTTCATTTTTTAGTGCAGTTTGTAGTAATTTGTGCATTTATTTTCCCGTGATGATGTGTAGAACATTTAGTTAGCATATTTGGTTGAGATTTGGAAAACATATACAGGGTGATGCCAAATTCAGCTTTGTAGTACAGAAAGTATAAATTGGTTTTCAAAATGTGAAGAAAGTGCATATATTAACGAATGTCCTGTATGTACTTCTGAATGGTACAGTAACATATTCCTCTTTTATCATTCGTTAACCACAGTATGGTGTGTCAAAGCCACATATAATGGAATCGAATCTGTTTTATTTTGAAAAAACTAAAAAAGAGAAAAAAACCTTATAAGAGGAATTTTAACGTTTCTTCAAGGGCAAAGAACCCTTATCGCAAAAGGACAAAATGGAGGGGTTTCCTCTTCAATTTTAGCTTTATTTCGTCAAAATATGTAAATAACTTTGGGAGATATGGCGAATAGTATGTAGTATATAGTAACAATGATTAACAATATAATATATATGTAGAATGACATATGCTATATTGTTGAATAGTTGCCTAACAACATATATATACCAAATTTTAGAGTTTTTAAAAAAATTGAAGAAATTAGTGGTTGAAGCCATACATTTTCCAGTTACAACGAGTGTCACGTGGTCTCATCAGCCGTGAGAGGGTTAACTATTTCTTCTAAAGCAACAGGTACAACGTTCATTTTTTAGTGCAGTTTGTAGTAATTTGTGCATTTATTTTCCCGTGATGATGTGTAGAACATTTAGTTAGCATATTTGGTTGAGATTTGGAAAAAATATACAGGGTGATGCAAAATTCAGCTTTGAAGTACAGAAAGTATAAATTGGTTTTCAAAATGTGAAGAAAGTGCATATATTAACGAATGTCCTGTATGTACTTCTGAATGGCACAGTAACATATTCCTCTTTTATTATTCGTTAACCACAGTATGGTGTGTCAAAGCCACATATAATGGAATCGAATCTGTTTTATTTTGAAAAAAACTAAAAAAGAGAAACAAACGTTATAAGAGGATTTTTAACGTTTCTTCAAGGGCAAAGGACCTTTGTCGCAACCGTACAAAATGGATAGGTTTGCTTTTCAATTTGAGCTTTATTTCGTCAAAATATGTAAATAACTTTGGAAGATATGGCGAATAGTATGTAGTATATAGTAACAATGGATAACAATATAATATATATGTAGAATGACATATGCTATATTGTTGAATAGTTGCCTAACAACATATATATACCAAATAGGAGAGTTTTTAAAAAAATTGAAAAAATTACTGGTTGAAGCCATACATTTTCCAGTTACAACGAGTGTCACGTGGTCTCATCAGCCGTGAGAGGGTTAACTATTTCTTCTAAAGCAACAGGTACTACGTTCATTTTTTAGTGCAGTTTGTAGTAATTTGTGCATTTATTTTCCCGTGATGATGTGTAGAACATTTAGTTAGCATATTTGGTTGAGATTTGGAAAAAATATACAGGGTGATGCCAAATTCAGCTTTGTAGTACAGAAAGTATAAATTGGTTTTCAAAATGTGAAGAAAGTGCATATATTAACGAATGTCCTGTATGTACTTCTGAATGGTACAGTAACATATTCCTCTTTTATCATTCGTTAACCACAGTATGGTGTGTCAAAGCCACATATAATGGAATCGAATCTGTTTTATTTTGAAAAAACTAAAAAAGAGAAACAAACCTTATAGGAGGAATTTTAACGTTTCTTCAAGGGCAAAGGACCTTAGCGCAACCGTACAAAATGGAGCGGTTTCCTCTTCAATTTTAGCTTTATTTCGTCAAAATATGTAAATAACTTTGGGAGATATGGCGAATAGTATGTAGTATATAGTAAAAATGATTAACAATATAATATATATGTAGAATGACATATGCTATATTGTTGAATAGTTGCCTAACAACATATATATACCAAATAGGAGAGTTTTTAAAAAAATTGAAGAAATTAGTGGTTGAAGCCATACATTTTCCAGTTACAACGAGTGTCACGTGGTCTCATCAGCCGTGAGAAGGTTAACTATTTCTTCTAAAGCAACAGGTACTACGTTCATTTTTTAGTGCAGTTTGTAGTAATTTGTGCATTTATTTTCCGCTGATGATGTGTAGAACATTTAGTTAGCATATTTGGTTGAGATTTGGAAAAAATATACAGGGTGATGCAAAATTCAGCTTTGAAGTGCAGAAAGTATAAATTGGTTTTCAAAATGTGAAGAATGTGCATATATTAACGAATGCCCTGTATGTACTTCTGAATGGTACTGTAACATATTCCTCTTTTATCATTCGTTAACCACAGTATGGTGTGTCAAAGCTACATATAATGGAATCGAATCTGTTTTATTTTGTAAAAAACTAAAAAAGAGAAACAAACGTTATAAGAGGAATTTTAACGTTTCTTCAAGGGCAAAGGATCTTTATCGCAACCGTACAGAATGGAGGGGTTCCCTCTTCAATTTTAGCTTTATTTCGTCAAAATATGTAAATAACTTTGGGAGATATGGCGAATAGTATGTAGTATATAGTAATAATGGATAATAATATAATATATGTGTAGAATGACATATGCTATATTGTTGAATAGTTGCCTAACAACATATATATACCAAATAGGAGAGTTTTTTAAAAAAATTGAAGAAATTAGTGGTTGAAGCCATACATTTTCCAGTTACAACGAGTGTCACGTGGTCTCATCAGCCGTGAGAGGGTTAACTATTTCTTCTAGAGCAACAGGTACTACGTTAATTTTTTAATGCAGTTTGTAGTAATTTGTGCATTTATTTTCCCGTGATGATGTGTAGAACATTTAGTTAGCATATTTGGTTGAGACTTGAATAAAATATACAGGGTGATGCAAAATTCAGCTTTGAAGTACAGAAAGTATAAATTGGTTTTCAAAATGTGAAGAAAGTGCATATATTAACGAATGCCCTGTATGTACTTCTGAATGGTACAGTAACATATTCCTCTTTTATCATTCGTTAACCACAGTATGGTGTGTCAAAGCCACATATAATGGAATCGAATCTGTTTTATTTTGAAAAAACTAAAAAAGAGAAACAAATGTTATAAGAAAAGTTTTAACGTTTCTTCAAGGGCAAAGGACCCTTATCGCAACAGGACAAAATGGAGGGGTTTGCTCTTCAATTTGAGCTTTATTTCGTCAAAATATGTAAATAACTTTGGGAGATATGGCGAATAGTATGTAGTATATAGTAACAATGGATAACAATATAATATATATGTAGAATGACATATGCTATATTGTTGAATAGTTGCCTAACAACATATATATACCAAATAGGAGAGTTTTTTAAAAAAATTGAAGAAATTACTGGTTGAAGCCATACATTTTCCAGTTACAACGAGTGTCACGTGGTCTCATCAGCCGTGAGAGGGTTAATTATTTCTTCTAAAGCAACAGGTACTACGTTCATTTTTTAGTGCAGTTTGTAGTAATTTGTGCATTTATTTTCTGCTGATGATGTGTAGAACATTTAGTTAGCATATTTGGTTGAGATTTGGAAAAAATATACAGGGTGATGCAAAATTCAGCTTTGAAGTAGAGAAAGTATAAATTGGTTTTCAAAATGTGAAGAAAGTGCATATATTAACGAATGTCCTGTATGTACTTCTGAATGGCACAGTAACATATTCCTCTTTTATTATTCGTTAACCACAGTATGGTGTGTCAAAGCCACATATAATGGAATCGAATCTGTTTTATTTTGAAAAAACTAAAAAAGAGAAACAAACGTTATAAGGGGAATTTTAACGTTTCTTCAAAAGCAAAGGACCCTTATTGCAACAGGACAAAATAGAGGGGTTTCCTCTTCAATTTTAGCTTTATTTCGTCAAAATATGTAAACAACTTTGGGAGATATGGCGAATAGTATGTAGTATATAGTAACAATGATTAACAATATAATATATATGTAGAATGACATATGCTATATTGTTGAATAGTTGCCTAACAACATATATATACCAAATAGGAGAGTTTTTTAAAAAAATTGAAGAAATTACTGGTTGAAGCCATACATTTTCCAGTTACAACGAGTGTCACGTGGTCTCATCAGCCGTGAGAGGGTTAATTATTTCTTCTAAAGCAACAGGTACTACGTTCATTTTTTAGTGCAGTTTGTAGTAATTTGTGCATTTATTTTCCGCTGATGATGTGTAGAACATTTAGTTAGCATATTTGGTTGAGATTTGGAAAAAATATACAGGGTGATGCAAAATTCAGCTTTGAAGTACAGAAAGTATAAATTTGTTTTCTAAATGTGAAGAAAGTGTATATATTAACGAATGCCCTGTATGTACTTCTGAATGGTACAGTAACATATTCCTCTTTTATCATTCGTTAACCACAGTATGGTGTGTCAAAGCCACATATAATGGAATCGAATCTGTTTTATTTTGAAAAAACTAAAAAAGAGAAAAAAACTTTATAAGAGGAATATTAACGTTTCTTCAAGGGCAAAGGACCCTTATCGCAAAAGGACAAAATGGAGGGGTTTCCTCTTCAATTTGAGCTTTATTTCGTCAAAATATGTAAATAACTTTGGGAGATATGGCGAATAGTATGTAGTATATAGTAACAATGATTAACAATATAATATATATGTAGAATGACATATGCTATATTGTTGAATAGTTGCCTAACAACATATATATACCAAATTTTAGAGTTTTTAAAAAAATTGAAGAAATTAGTGGTTGAAGCCATACATTTTCCAGTTACAACGAGTGTCACGTGGTCTCATCAGCCGTGAGAGGGTTAACTATTTCTTCTAAAGCAACAGGTACAACGTTCATTTTTTAGTGCAGTTTGTAGTAATTTGTGCATTTATTTTCCCGTGATGATGTGTAGAACATTTAGTTAGCATATTTGGTTGAGATTTGGAAAAAATATACAGGGTGATGCAAAATTCAGCTTTGAAGTACAGAAAGTATAAATTTGTTTTCTAAATGTGAAGAAAGTGTATATATTAACGAATGCCCTGTATGTACTTCTGAATGGTACAGTAACATATTCCTCTTTTATCATTCGTTAACCACAGTATGGTGTGTCAAAGCCACATATAATGGAATCGAATATGTTTTATTTTGAAAAAAACTAAAAAAGAGAATCAAACGTTATAAGAGCAATTTTAACGTTTTTTCAAGGGCAAAGGACCTTTATCGCAACCGTACAAAATGGATAGGTTTGCTCTTCAATTTGAGCTTTATTTCGTCAAAATATGTAAATAACTTTGGGAGATATGGCGATTAGTATGTAGTATATAGTAACAATGGATAACAATATAATATATATGTAGAATGACATATGCTATATTGTTGAATAGTTGCCTAACAACATATATATACCAAATAGGAGAGTTTTTAAAAAAAATTGAAGAAATTACTGGTTGAAGCCATACATTTTCCAGTTACAACGAGTGTCACGTGGTCTCATCAGCCGTGAGAGGGTTAATTATTTCTTCTAAAGCAACAGGTACTACGTTCATTTTTTAGTGCAGTTTGTAGTAATTTGTGCATTTATTTTCCGCTGATGATGTGTAGAACATTTAGTTAGCATATTTGGTTGAGATTTGGAAAAAATATACAGGGTGATGCAAAATTCAGCTTTGAAGTACAGAAAGTATAAATTTGTTTTCTAAATGTGAAGAAAGTGTATATATTAACGAATGCCCTGTATGTACTTCTGAATGGTACAGTAACATATTCCTCTTTTATCATTCGTTAACCACAGTATGGTGTGTCAAAGCCACATATAATGGAATCGAATCTGTTTTATTTTGAAAAAACTAAAAAAGAGAAAAGAACGTTATAAGAGGAATATTAACGTTTCTTCAAGGGCAAAGGACCCTTATCGCAAAAGGACAAAATGGAGGGGTTTCCTCTTCAATTTGAGCTTTATTTCGTCAAAATATGTAAATAACTTTGGGAGATATGGCGAATAGTATGTAGTATATAGTAACAATGATTAACAATATAATATATATGTAGAATGACATATGCTATATTGTTGAATAGTTGCCTAACAACATATATATATACCAAATTTTAGAGTTTTTAAAAAAATTGAAGAAATTAGTGGTTGAAGCCATACATTTTCCAGTTACAACGAGTGTCACGTGGTCTCATCAGCCGTGAGAGGGTTAACTATTTCTTCTAAAGCAACAGGTACAACGTTCATTTTTTAGTGCAGTTTGTAGTAATTTGTGCATTTATTTTCCCGTGATGATGTGTAGAACATTTAGTTAGCATATTTGGTTGAGATTTGGAAAAAATATACAGGGTGATGCAAAATTCAGCTTTGAAGTACAGAAAGTATAAATTGGTTTTCAAAATGTGAAGAAAGTGCATATATTAACGAATGTCCTGTATGTACTTCTGAATGGCACAGTAACATATTCCTCTTTTATTATTCGTTAACCACAGTATGGTGTGTCAAAGCCACATATAATGGAATCGAATCTGTTTTATTTTGAAACAAACTAAAAAAGAGAAACAAACTTTATAAGAGGATTTTTAACGTTTCTTCAAGGGCAAAGGACCTTTGTCGCAACCGTACAAAATGGATAGGTTTGCTCTTCAATTTGAGCTTTATTTCGTCAAAATATGTAAATAACTTTGGGAGATATGGCGAATAGTATGTAGTATATAGTAACAATGGATAACAATATAATATATATGTAGAATGACATATGCTATATTGTTGAATAGTTGCCTAACAACATATATATACCAAATAGGAGAGTTTTTAAAAAAATTGAAAAAATTACTGGTTGAAGCCATACATTTTCCAGTTACAACGAGTGTCACGTGGTCTCATCAGCCGTGAGAGGGTTAACTATTTCTTCTAAAGCAACAGGTACTACGTTCATTTTTTAGTGCAGTTTGTAGTAATTTGTGCATTTATTTTCCCGTGATGATGTGTAGAACATTTAGTTAGCATATTTGGTTGAGATTTGGAAAACATATACAGGGTGATGCCAAATTCAGCTTTGTAGTACAGAAAGTATAAATTGGTTTTCAAAATGTGAAGAAAGTGCATATATTAACGAATGTCCTGTATGTACTTCTGAATGGTACAGTAACATATTCCTCTTTTATCATTCGTTAACCACAGTATGGTGTGTCAAAGCCACATATAATGGAATCGAATCTGTTTTATTTTGAAAAAACTAAAAAAGAGAAAAAAACCTTATAAGAGGAATTTTAACGTTTCTTCAAGGGCAAAGGACCCTTATCGCAAAAGGACAAAATGGAGGGGTTTCCTCTTCAATTTGAGCTTTATTTCGTCAAAATATGTAAATAACTTTGGGAGATATGGCGAATAGTATGTAGTATATAGTAACAATGATTAACAATATAATATATATGTAGAATGACATATGCTATATTGTTGAATAGTTGCCTAACAACATATATATACCAAATTTTAGAGTTTTTAAAAAAATTGAAGAAATTAGTGGTTGAAGCCATACATTTTCCAGTTACAACGAGTGTCACGTGGTCTCATCAGCCGTGAGAGGGTTAACTATTTCTTCTAAAGCAACAGGTACTACGTTCATTTTTTAGTGCAGTTTGTAGTAATTTGTGCATTTATTTTCCGCTGATGATGTGTAGAACATTTAGTTAGCATATTTGGTTGAGATTTGGAAAAATATACAGGGTGATGCAAAATTCAGCTTTGAAGTGCAGAAAGTATAAATTGGTTTTCAAAATGTGAAGAATGTGCATATATTAACGAATGCCCTGTATGTACTTCTGAATGGTACTGTAACATATTCCTCTTTTATCATTCGTTAACCACAGTATGGTGTGTCAAAGCTACATATAATGGAATCGAATCTGTTTTATTTTGTAAAAAACTAAAAAAGAGAAACAAACGTTATAAGAGGAATTTTAACGTTTCTTCAAGGGCAAAGGATCTTTATCGCAACCGTACAGAATGGAGGGGTTCCCTCTTCAATTTTAGCTTTATTTCGTCAAAATATGTAAATAACTTTGGGAGATATGGCGAATAGTATGTAGTATATAGTAATAATGGATAATAATATAATATATGTGTAGAATGACATATGCTATAATGTTGAATAGTTGCCTAACAACATATATATACCAAATAGGAGAGTTTTTTAAAAAAATTGAAGAAATTAGTGGTTGAAGCCATACATTTTCCAGTTACAACGAGTGTCACGTGGTCTCATCAGCCGTGAGAGGGTTAACTATTTCTTCTAGAGCAACAGGTACTACGTTAATTTTTTAATGCAGTTTGTAGTATTTTGTGCATTTATTTTCCCGTGATGATGTGTAGAACATTTAGTTAGCATATTTGGTTGAGACTTGAAAAAAATATACAGGGTGATGCAAAATTCAGCTTTGAAGTACAGAAAGTATAAATTGGTTTTCAAAATGTGAAGAAAGTGCATATATTAACGAATGCCCTGTATGTACTTCTGAATGGTACAGTAACATATTCCTCTTTTATCATTCGTTAACCACAGTATGGTGTGTCAAAGCCACATATAATGGAATCGAATCTGTTTTATTTTGAAAAAACTAAAAAAGAGAAACAAATGTTATAAGAAAAGTTTTAACGTTTCTTCAAGGGCAAAGGACCCTTATCGCAACAGGACAAAATGGAGGGGTTTGCTCTTCAATTTGAGCTTTATTTCGTCAAAATATGTAAATAACTTTGGGAGATATGGCGAATAGTATGTAGTATATAGTAACAATGGATAACAATATAATATATATGTAGAATGACATATGCTATATTGTTGAATAGTTGCCTAACAACATATATATACCAAATAGGAGAGTTTTTTAAGAAAATTGAAGAAATTACTGGTTGAAGCCATACATTTTCCAGTTACAACGAGTGTCACGTGGTCTCATCAGCCGTGAGAGGGTTAATTATTTCTTCTAAAGCAACAGGTACTACGTTCATTTTTTAGTGCAGTTTGTAGTAATTTGTGCATTTATTTTCTGCTGATGATGTGTAGAACATTTAGTTAGCATATTTGGTTGAGATTTGGAAAAAATATACAGGGTGATGCAAAATTCAGCTTTGAAGTAGAGAAAGTATAAATTGGTTTTCAAAATGTGAAGAAAGTGCATATATTAACGAATGTCCTGTATGTACTTCTGAATGGCACAGTAACATATTCCTCTTTTATTATTCGTTAACCACAGTATGGTGTGTCAAAGCCACATATAATGGAATCGAATCTGTTTTATTTTGAAAAAACTAAAAAAGAGAAACAAACGTTATAAGGGGAATTTTAACGTTTCTTCAAAAGCAAAGGACCCTTATTGCAACAGGACAAAATAGAGGGGTTTCCTCTTCAATTTTAGCTTTATTTCGTCAAAATATGTAAATAACTTTGGGAGATATGGCGAATAGTATGTAGTATATAGTAACAATGATTAACAATATAATATATATGTAGAATGACATATGCTATATTGTTGAATAGTTGCCTAACAACATATATATACCAAATAGGAGAGTTTTTAAAAAAAATTGAAGAAATTACTGGTTGAAGCCATACATTTTCCAGTTACAACGAGTGTCACGTGGTCTCATCAGCCGTGAGAGGGTTAATTATTTCTTCTAAAGCAACAGGTACTACGTTCATTTTTTAGTGCAGTTTGTAGTAATTTGTGCATTTATTTTCCGCTGATGATGTGTAGAACATTTAGTTAGCATATTTGGTTGAGATTTGGAAAAAATATACAGGGTGATGCAAAATTCAGCTTTGAAGTACAGAAAGTATAAATTTGTTTTCTAAATGTGAAGAAAGTGTATATATTAACGAATGCCCTGTATGTACTTCTGAATGGTACAGTAACATATTCCTCTTTTATCATTCGTTAACCACAGTATGGTGTGTCAAAGCCACATATAATGGAATCGAATCTGTTTTATTTTGAAAAAACTAAAAAAGAGAAAAAAACTTTATAAGAGGAATATTAACGTTTCTTCAAGGGCAAAGGACCCTTATCGCAAAAGCACAAAATGGAGGGGTTTCCTCTTCAATTTGAGCTTTATTTCGTCAAAATATGTAAATAACTTTGGGAGATATGGCGAATAGTATGTAGTATATAGTAACAATGATTAACAATATAATATATATGTAGAATGACATATGCTATATTGTTGAATAGTTGCCTAACAACATATATATACCAAATTTTAGAGTTTTTAAAAAAATTGAAGAAATTAGTGGTTGAAGCCATACATTTTCCTGTTACAACGAGTGTCACGTGGTCTCATCAGCCGTGAGAGGGTTAACTATTTCTTCTAAAGCAACAGGTACAACGTTCATTTTTTAGTGCAGTTTGTAGTAATTTGTGCATTTATTTTCCCGTGATGATGTGTAGAACATTTAGTTAGCATATTTGGTTGAGATTTGGAAAAAATATACAGGGTGATGCAAAATTCAGCTTTGAAGTACAGAAAGTATAAATTTGTTTTCTAAATGTGAAGAAAGTGTATATATTAACGAATGCCCTGTATGTACTTCTGAATGGTACAGTAACATATTCCTCTTTTATCATTCGTTAACCACAGTATGGTGTGTCAAAGCCACATATAATGGAATCGAATATGTTTTATTTTGAAAAAAACTAAAAAAGAGAATCAAACGTTATAAGAGCAATTTTAACGTTTTTTCAAGGGCAAAGGACCTTTATCGCAACCTTACAAAATGGATAGGTTTGCTCTTCAATTTGAGCTTTATTTCGTCAAAATATGTAAATAACTTTGGGAGATATGGCGATTAGTATGTAGTATATAGTAACAATGGATAACAATATAATATATATGTAGAATGACATATGCTATATTGTTGAATAGTTGCCTAACAACATATATATACCAAATAGGAGAGTTTTTAAAAAAAATTGAAGAAATTACTGGTTGAAGCCATACATTTTCCAGTTACAACGAGTGTCACGTGGTCTCATCAGCCGTGAGAGGGTTAATTATTTCTTCTAAAGCAACAGGTACTACGTTCATTTTTTAGTGCAGTTTGTAGTAATTTGTGCATTTATTTTCCGCTGATGATGTGTAGAACATTTAGTTAGCATATTTGGTTGAGATTTGGAAAAAATATACAGGGTGATGCAAAATTCAGCTTTGAAGTACAGAAAGTATAAATTTGTTTTCTAAATGTGAAGAAAGTGTATATATTAACGAATGCCCTGTATGTACTTCTGAATGGTACAGTAACATATTCCTCTTTTATCATTCGTTAACCACAGTATGGTGTGTCAAAGCCACATATAATGGAATCGAATCTGTTTTATTTTGAAAAAACTAAAAAAGAGAAAAAAACGTTATAAGAGGAATATTAACGTTTCTTCAAGGGCAAAGGACCCTTATCGCAAAAGGACAAAATGGAGGGGTTTCCTCTTCAATTTGAGCTTTATTTCGTCAAAATATGTAAATAACTTTGGGAGATATGGCGAATAGTATGTAGTATATAGTAACAATGGATAACAATATAATATATATGTAGAATGACATATGCTATATTGTTGAATAGTTGCCTAACAACATATATATACCAAATAGGAGAGTTTTTAAAAAAATTGAAAAAATTACTGGTTGAAGCCATACATTTTCCAGTTACAACGAGTGTCACGTGGTCTCATCAGCCGTGAGAGGGTTAACTATTTCTTCTAAAGCAACAGGTACTACGTTCATTTTTTAGTGCAGTTTGTAGTAATTTGTGCATTTATTTTCCCGTGATGATGTGTAGAACATTTAGTTAGCATATTTGGTTGAGATTTGGAAAACATATACAGGGTGATGCCAAATTCAGCTTTGTAGTACAGAAAGTATAAATTGGTTTTCAAAATGTGAAGAAAGTGCATATATTAACGAATGTCCTGTATGTACTTCTGAATGGTACAGTAACATATTCCTCTTTTATCATTCGTTAACCACAGTATGGTGTGTCAAAGCCACATATAATGGAATCGAATCTGTTTTATTTTGAAAAAACTAAAAAAGAGAAAAAAACCTTATAAGAGGAATTTTAACGTTTCTTCAAGGGCAAAGGACCCTTATCGCAAAAGGACAAAATGGAGGGGTTTCCTCTTCAATTTGAGCTTTATTTCGTCAAAATATGTAAATAACTTTGGGAGATATGGCGAATAGTATGTAGTATATAGTAACAATGATTAACAATATAATATATATGTAGAATGACATATGCTATATTGTTGAATAGTTGCCTAACAACATATATATACCAAATTTTAGAGTTTTTAAAAAAATTGAAGAAATTAGTGGTTGAAGCCATACATTTTCCAGTTACAACGAGTGTCACGTGGTCTCATCAGCCGTGAGAGGGTTAACTATTTCTTCTAAAGCAACAGGTACAACGTTCATTTTTTAGTGCAGTTTGTAGTAATTTGTGCATTTATTTTCCCGTGATGATGTGTAGAACATTTAGTTAGCATATTTGGTTGAGATTTGGAAAAAATATACAGGGTGATGCAAAATTCAGCTTTGAAGTACAGAAAGTATAAATTGGTTTTCAAAATGTGAAGAAAGTGCATATATTAACGAATGTCCTGTATGTACTTCTGAATGGCACAGTAACATATTCCTCTTTTATTATTCGTTAACCACAGTATGGTGTGTCAAAGCCACATATAATGGAATCGAATCTGTTTTATTTTGAAAAAAACTAAAAAAGAGAAACAAACGTTATAAGAGGATTTTTAACGTTTCTTCAAGGGCAAAGGACCTTTGTCGCAACCGTACAAAATGGATAGGTTTGCTTTTCAATTTGAGCTTTATTTCGTCAAAATATGTAAATAACTTTGGAAGATATGGCGAATAGTATGTAGTATATAGTAACAATGGATAACAATATAATATATATGTAGAATGACATATGCTATATTGTTGAATAGTTGCCTAACAACATATATATACCAAATAGGAGAGTTTTTAAAAAAATTGAAAAAATTACTGGTTGAAGCCATACATTTTCCAGTTACAACGAGTGTCACGTGGTCTCATCAGCCGTGAGAGGGTTAACTATTTCTTCTAAAGCAACAGGTACTACGTTCATTTTTTAGTGCAGTTTGTAGTAATTTGTGCATTTATTTTCCCGTGATGATGTGTAGAACATTTAGTTAGCATATTTGGTTGAGATTTGGAAAAAATATACAGGGTGATGCCAAATTCAGCTTTGTAGTACAGAAAGTATAAATTGGTTTTCAAAATGTGAAGAAAGTGCATATATTAACGAATGTCCTGTATGTACTTCTGAATGGTACAGTAACATATTCCTCTTTTATCATTCGTTAACCACAGTATGGTGTGTCAAAGCCACATATAATGGAATCGAATCTGTTTTATTTTGAAAAAACTAAAAAAGAGAAACAAACCTTATAGGAGGAATTTTAACGTTTCTTCAAGGGCAAAGGACCTTAGCGCAACCGTACAAAATGGAGCGGTTTCCTCTTCAATTTTAGCTTTATTTCGTCAAAATATGTAAATAACTTTGGGAGATATGGCGAATAGTATGTAGTATATAGTAAAAATGATTAACAATATAATATATATGTAGAATGACATATGCTATATTGTTGAATAGTTGCCTAACAACATATATATACCAAATAGGAGAGTTTTTAAAAAAATTGAAGAAATTAGTGGTTGAAGCCATACATTTTCCAGTTACAACGAGTGTCACGTGGTCTCATCAGCCGTGAGAAGGTTAACTATTTCTTCTAAAGCAACAGGTACTACGTTCATTTTTTAGTGCAGTTTGTAGTAATTTGTGCATTTATTTTCCGCTGATGATGTGTAGAACATTTAGTTAGCATATTTGGTTGAGATTTGGAAAAAATATACAGGGTGATGCAAAATTCAGCTTTGAAGTGCAGAAAGTATAAATTGGTTTTCAAAATGTGAAGAATGTGCATATATTAACGAATGCCCTGTATGTACTTCTGAATGGTACTGTAACATATTCCTCTTTTATCATTCGTTAACCACAGTATGGTGTGTCAAAGCTACATATAATGGAATCGAATGTGTTTTATTTTGTAAAAAACTAAAAAAGAGAAACAAACGTTATAAAAGGAATTTTAACGTTTCTTCAAGGGCAAAGGATCTTTATCGCAACCGTACAGAATGGAGGGGTTCCCTCTTCAATTTTAGCTTTATTTCGTCAAAATATGTAAATAACTTTGGGAGATATGGCGAATAGTATGTAGTATATAGTAATAATGGATAATAATATAATATATGTGTAGAATGACATATGCTATATTGTTGAATAGTTGCCTAACAACATATATATACCAAATAGGAGAGTTTTTTAAAAAAATTGAAGAAATTAGTGGTTGAAGCCATACATTTTCCAGTTACAACGAGTGTCACGTGGTCTCATCAGCCGTGAGAGGGTTAACTATTTCTTCTAGAGCAACAGGTACTACGTTAATTTTTTAATGCAGTTTGTAGTAATTTGTGCATTTATTTTCCCGTGATGATGTGTAGAACATTTAGTTAGAATATTTGGTTGAGACTTGAAAAAAATATACAGGGTGATGCAAAATTCAGCTTTGAAGTACATAAAGTATAAATTGGTTTTCAAAATGTGAAGAAAGTGCATATATTAACGAATGCCCTGTATGTACTTCTGAATGGTACAGTAACATATTCCTCTTTTATCATTCGTTAACCACAGTATGGTGTGTCAAAGCCACATATAATGGAATCGAATCTGTTTTATTTTGAAAAAACTAAAAAAGAGAAACAAATGTTATAAGAAAAGTTTTAACGTTTCTTCAAGGGCAAAGGAGCCTTATCGCAACAGTACAAAATGGAGGGGTTTGCTCTTCAATTTGAGCTTTATTTCGTCAAAATATGTAAATAACTTTGGGAGATATGGCGAATAGTATGTAGTATATAGTAACAATGGATAACAATATAATATATATGTAGAATGACATATGCTATATTGTTGAATAGTTGCCTAACAACATATATATACCAAATAGGAGAGTTTTTTAAAAAAATTGAAGAAATTACTGGTTGAAGCCATACATTTTCCAGTTACAACGAGTGTCACGTGGTCTCATCAGCCGTGAGAGGGTTAATTATTTCTTCTAAAGCAACAGGTACTACGTTCATTTTTTAGTGCAGTTTGTAGTAATTTGTGCATTTGTTTTCTGCTGATGATGTGTAGAACATTTAGTTAGCATATTTGGTTGAGATTTGGAAAAAATATACAGGGTGATGCAAAATTCAGCTTTGAAGTAGAGAAAGTATAAATTGGTTTTCAAAATGTGAAGAAAGTGCATATATTAACGAATGTCCTGTATGTACTTCTGAATGGCACAGTAACATATTCCTCTTTTATTATTCGTTAACCACAGTATGGTGTGTCAAAGCCACATATAATGGAATCGAATCTGTTTTATTTTGAAAAAACTAAAAAAGAGAAACAAACGTTATAAGGGGAATTTTAACGTTTCTTCAAAAGCAAAGGACCCTTATTGCAACAGGACAAAATGGAGGGGTTTCCTCTTCAATTTTAGCTTTATTTCGTCAAAATATGTAAATAACTTTGGGAGATATGGCGAATAGTATGTAGTATATAGTAACAATGATTAACAATATAATATATATGTAGAATGACATATGCTATATTGTTGAATAGTTGCCTAACAACATATATATACCAAATTTTAGAGTTTTTAAAAAAATTGAAGAAATTAGTGGTTGAAGCCATACATTTTCCAGTTACAACGAGTGTCACGTGGTCTCATCAGCCGTGAGAGGGTTAACTATTTCTTCTAAAGCAACAGGTACAACGTTCATTTTTTAGTGCAGTTTGTAGTAATTTGTGCATTTATTTTCCCGTGATGATGTGTAGAACATTTAGTTAGCATATTTGGTTGAGATTTGGAAAAAATATACAGGGTGATGCAAAATTCAGCTTTGAAGTACAGAAAGTATAAATTGGTTTTCAAAATGTGAAGAAAGTGTATATATTAACGAATGCCCTGTATGTACTTCTGAATGGTACAGTAACATATTCCTCTTTTATCATTCGTTAACCACAGTATGGTGTGTCAAAGCCACATATAATGGAATCGAATATGTTTTATTTTGAAAAAAACTAAAAAAGAGAAACAAACGTTATAAGAGGAATTTTAACGTTTTTTCAAGGGCAAAGGACCTTTATCGCAACCGTACAAAATGGATAGGTTTGCTCTTCAATTTGAGCTTTATTTCGTCAAAATATGTAAATAACTTTGGGAGATATGGCGAATAGTATGTAGTATATAGTAACAATGGATAACAATATAATATATATGTAGAATGACATATGCTATATTGTTGAATAGTTGCCTAACAACATATATATACCAAATAGGAGAGTTTTTTAAAAAAATTGAAGAAATTACTGGTTGAAGCCATACATTTTCCAGTTCCAACGAGTGTCACGTGGTCTCATCAGCCGTGAGAGGGATAATTATTTCGTCTAAAGCAACAAGTACTACGTTCATTTTTTAGTGCAGTTTGTAGTAATTTGTGCATTTATTTTCTCGTGATGATGTGTAGAACATTTAGTTAGCATATTTGGTTGAGATTTGGAAAAAATATACAGGGTGATGCAAAATTCAGCTTTGAAGTACAGAAAGTATAAATTGGTTTTCAAAATGTGAAGGAAGTGCATATATTAACGAATGTCCTGTATGTACTTCTGAATGGCACAGTAACATATTCCTTTTTTATTTTTCGTTAACCACAGTATGGTGTGTCAAAGCCACATATAATGGAATCGAATCTGTTTTATTTTGAAAAAATCTAAAAAAGAGAAACAAACGTTATAAGAGGAATTTTAACGTTTCTTCAAGGGCAAAGGACCTCTATCACAACCGTACAAAATGGATAGGTTTGCTCTTCAATTTTAGCTTTATTTCGTCAAAATATGTAAATAACTTTGGGAGATATGGCGAATAGTATGTAGTATATAGTAACAATGGATAACAATATAATATATATGTAGAATGACATATGCTATATTGTTGAATAGTTGCCTAACAACATATATATACCAAATAGGAGAGTTTTTAAAAAAATTGAAAAAATTACTGGTTGAAGCCATACATTTTCCAGTTACAACGAGTGTCACGTGGTCTCATCAGCCGTGAGAGGGTTAACTATTTCTTCTAAAGCAACAGGTACTACGTTCATTTTTTAGTGCAGTTTGTAGTAATTTGTGCATTTATTTTCCCGTGATGATGTGTAGAACATTTAGTTAGCATATTTGGTTGAGATTTGGAAAAAATATACAGGGTGATGCAAAATTCAGCTTTGAAGTACAGAAAGTATAAATTTGTTTTCAAAATGTGAAGAAAGTGTATATATTAACGAATGCCCTGTATGTACTTCTGAATGGTACAGTAACATATTCCTCTTTTATCATTCGTTAACCACAGTATGGTGTGTCAAAGCCACATATAATGGAATCGAATATGTTTTATTTTGAAAAAAACTAAAAAAGAGAAACAAACGTTATAAGAGGAATTTTAACGTTTTTTCAAGGGCAAAGGACCTTTATCGCAACCGTACAAAATGGATAGGTTTGCTCTTCAATTTGAGCTTTATTTCGTCAAAATATGTAAATAACTTTGGGAGATATGGCGAATAGTATGTAGTATATAGTAACAATGTATAACAATATAATATATATGTAGAATGACATATGCTATATTGTTGAATAGTTGCCTAGCAACATATATATACCAAATAGGAGAGTTTTTTAAAAAAATTGAAGAAATTAGTGGTTGAAGCCATACATTTTCCAGTTCCAACGAGTGTCACGTGGTCTCATCAGCCGTGAGAGGGTTAATTATTTCTTCTAAAGCAACAAGTACTTCGTTCATTTTTTAGTGCAGTTTGTAGTAATTTGTGCATTTATTTTCTCGTGATGATGTGTAGAACATTTAGTTAGCATATTTGGTTGAGATTTGGAAAAAATATACAGGGTGATGCAAAATTCAGCTTTGAAGTACAGAAAGTATAAATTGGTTTTCAAAATGTGAAGAAAGTGCATATATTAACGAATGTCCTGTATGTACTTCTGAATGGCACAGTAACATATTCCTCTTTTATTTTTCGTTAACCACAGTATGGTGTGTCAAAGCCACATATAATGGAATCGAATCTGTTTTATTTTGAAAAAATCTAAAAAAGAGAAACAAACGTTATAAGAGGAATTTTAACGTTTCTTCAAGGGCAAAGGACCTCTATCACAACCGTACAAAATGGATAGGTTTGCTCTTCAATTTGAGCTTTATTTCGTCAAAATATGTAAATAACTTTGGGAGATATAGCGAATAGTATGTAGTATATAGTAACAATGGATAACAATATAATATATATGTAGAATGACATATGCTATATTGTTGAATAGTTGCCTAACAACATATATATACCAAATAGGAGAGTTTTTAAAAAAATTGAAGAAATTAGTGGTTGAAGCCATACATTTTCCAGTTACAACGAGTGTCACGTGGTCTCATCAGCCGTGAGAGGGTTAACTATTTCTTCTAAAGCAACAGGTACTACGTTCATTTTTTAGTGCAGTTTGTAGTAATTTGTGCATTTATTTTCCCGTGATGATGTGTAGAACATTTAGTTAGCATATTTGGTTGAGATTTGGAAAAAATATACAGGGTGATGCCAAATTCAGCTTTGTAGTACAGAAAGTATAAATTGGTTTTCAAAATGTGAAGAAAGTGCATATATTAACGAATGCCCTGTATGTACTTCTGAATGGTACAGTAACATATTCCTCTTTTATCATTCGTTAACCACAGTATGGTGTGTGAAAGCCACATATAATGGAATCGAATCTGTTTTATTTTGAAAAAACTAAAAAAGAGAAACAAACCTTATAGGAGGAATTTTAACGTTTCTTCAAGGGCAAAGGACCTTAGCGCAACCGTACAAAATCGAGGGGTTTCCTCTTCAATTTGAACTTTATTTCGTCAAAATATGTAAATAACTTTGGGAGATATGGCGAATAGTATGTAGTATATAGTAACAATGATTAACAATATAATATATATGTAGAATGACATATGCTATATTGTTGAATAGTTGCCTAACAACATATATATACCAAATTTTAGAGTTTTTAAAAAAATTGAAGAAATTAGTGGTTGAAGCCATACATTTTCCAGTTACAACGAGTGTCACGTGGTCTCATCAGCCGTGAGAGGGTTAACTATTTCTTCTCAAGCAACAGGTACAACGTTCATTTTTTAGTGCAGTTTGTAGTAATTTGTGCATTTATTTTCCCGTGATGATGTGTAGAACATTTAGTTAGCATATTTGGTTGAGATTTGGAAAAAATATACAGGGTGATTTAAAATTCAGCTTTGAAGTACAGAAAGTATAAATTTGTTTTCTAAATGTGAAGAAAGTTTATATATTAACGAATGCCCTGTATGTACTTCTGAATGGTACAGTAACATATTCCTCTTTTATCATTCGTTAACCACAGTATGGTGTGTCAAAGACACATATAATGGAATCGAATATGTTTTATTTTGAAAAAAACTAAAAAAGAGAAACAAACGTTATAAGAGGAATTTTAACGTTTTTTCAAGGGCAAAGGACCTTTATCGCAACCGTACAAAATGGATAGGTTTGCTCTTCAATTTGAGCTTTATTTCGTCAAAATATGTAAATAACTTTGGGAGATATGGCGAATAGTATGTAGTATATAGTAACAATGGATAACAATATAATATATATGTAGAATGACATATGCTATATTGTTGAATAGTTGCCTAACAACATATATATACACAATAGGAGAGTTTTTAAAAAAATTGAAGAAATTAGTGGTTGAAGCCATACATTTTCCAGTTCCAACGAGTGTCACGTGGTCTCATCAGCTGTGAGAGGGTTAATTATTTCTTCTAAAGCAACAGGTACTACGTTCATTTTTTAGTGCAGTTTGTAGTAATTTGTGCATTTATTTTCCCGTGATGATGTGTAGAACATTTAGTTAGCATATTTGGTTGAGATTTGGAAAAAATATACAGGGTGATGCCAAATTCAGCTTTGTAGTACAGAAAGTATAAATTGGTTTTCAAAATGTGAAGAAAGTGCATATATTAACGAATGTCCTGTATGTACTTCTGTATGGTACAGTAACATATTCCTCTTTTATCATTCGTTAACCACAGTATGGTGTGTCAAAGCCACATATAATGGAATCGAATCTGTTTTATTTTGAAAAAACTAAAAAAGAGAAACAAACCTTATAGGAGGAATTTTAACGTTTCTTCAAGGGCAAAGGACCTTAGCGCAACCGTACAAAATGGAGGGGTTTCCTCTTCAATTTTAGCTTTATTTTGTCAAAATATGTAAATAACTTTGGGAGATATGGCGAATAGTATGTAGTATATAGTAACAATGGATAACAATATAATATATATGTAGAATGACATATGCTATATTGTTGAATAGTTGCCTAACAACATATATATACCAAATAGGAGAGTTTTTTAAAAAAATTGAAGAAATTACTGGTTGAAGCCATACATTTTCCAGTTACAACGAGTGTCACGTGGTCTCATCAGCCGTGAGAGGGTTAATTATTTCTTCTAAAGCAACAGGTACTACGTTCATTTTTTAGTGCAGTTTGTAGTAATTTGTGCATTTATTTTATGCTGATGATGTGTAGAACATTTAGTTAGCATATTTGGTTGAGATTTGGAAAAAATATACAGGGTGATGCAAAATTCAGCTTTGAAGTACAGAAAGTATAAATTGGTTTTCAAAATGTGAAGAAAGTGCATATATTAACGAATGTCCTGTATGTACTTCTGAATGGCACAGTAACATATTCCTCTTTTATTATTCGTTAACCACAGTATGGTGTGTCAAAGCCACATATAATGGAATCGAATCTGTTTTATTTTGAAAAAACTAAAAAAGAGAAACAAACGTTATAAGGGGAATTTTAACGTTTCTTCAAAAGCAAAGGACCCTTATTGCAACAGGACAAAATGGAGGGGTTTCCTCTTCAATTTTAGCTTTATTTCGTCAAAATATGTAAATAACTTTGGGAGATATGGCGAATAGTATGTAGTATATAGTAACAATGATTAACAATATAATATATATGTAGAATGACATATGCTATATTGTTGAATAGTTGCCTAACAACATATATATACCAAATTTTAGAGTTTGTAAAAAAATTGAAGAAATTAGTGGTTGAAGCCATACATTTTCCAGTTACAACGAGTGTCACGTGGTCTCATCAGCCGTGAGAGGGTTAACTATTTCTTCTAAAGCAACAGGTACAACGTTCATTTTTTAGTGCAGTTTGTAGTAATTTGTGCATTTATTTTCCCGTGATGATGTGTAGAACATTTAGTTAGCATATTTGGTTGAGATTTGCAAAAATATACAGGGTGATGCAAAATTCAGCTTTGAAGTACAGAAAGTATAAATTTGTTTTCTAAATGTGAAGAAAGTGTATATATTAACGAATGCCCTGTATGTACTTCTGAATGGTACAGTAACATATTCCTCTTTTATCATTCGTTAACCACAGTATGGTGTGTCAAAGCCACATATAATGGAATCGAATATGTTTTATTTTGAAAAAAACTAAAAAAGAGAAACAAACGTTATAAGAGGAATTTTAACGTTTTTTCAAGGGCAAAGGACCTTTATCGGACCGTACAAAATGGATAGGTTTGCTCTTCAATTTGAGCTTTATTTCGTCAAAATATGTAAATAACTTTGGGAGATATGGCGAATAGTATGTAGTATATAGTAACAATGATTAACAATATAATATATATGTAGAATGACATATGCTATATTGTTGAATAGTTGCCTAACAACATATATATACCAAATTTTAAGGTTTTTAAAAAAATTGAAGAAATTAGTGGTTGAAGCCATACATTTTCCAGTTACAACGAGTGTCACGTGGTCTCATCAGCCGTGAGAGGGTTAACTATTTCTTCTAAAGCAACAGGTACAACGTTCATTTTTTAGTGCAGTTTGTAGTAATTTGTGCATTTATTTTCCCGTGATGATGTGTAGAACATTTAGTTAGCATATTTGGTTGAGATTTGGAAAAAATATACAGGGTGATGCAAAATTCAGCTTTGAAGTACAGAAAGTATAAATTAGTTTTCAAAATGTGAAGAAAGTGTATATATTAACGAATGCCCTGTATGTACTTCTGAATGGTACAGTAACATATTCCTCTTTTATCATTCGTTAACCACAGTATGGTGTGTCAAAGCCACATATAATGGAATCTAATATGTTTTATTTTGAAAAACACTAAAAAAGAGAAACAAACGTTATAAGAGGAATTTTAACGTTTTTTCAAGGGCAAAGGACCTTTATCGCAACCGTACAAAATGGATAGGTTTGCTCTTCAATTTGAGCTTTATTTCGTCAAAATATGTAAATAACTTTGGGAGATATGGCGAATAGTATGTAGTATATAGTAACAATGGATAACAATATAATATATATGTAGAATGACATATGCTATATTGTTGAATAGTTGCCTAACAACATATATATACCAAATAGGAGAGTTTTTTAAAAAAATTGAAGAAATTAGTGGTTGAAGCCATACATTTTCCAGTTCCAACGAGTGTCACGTGGTCTCATCAGCCGTGAGAGGGTTAATTATTTCTTCTAAAGCAACAAGTACTACGTTCATTTTTTAGTGCAGTTTGTAGTAATTTGTGCATTTATTTTCTCGTGATGATGTGTAGAACATTTAGTTAGCATATTTGGTTGAGATTTGGAAAAAATATACAGGGTGATGCAAAATTCAGCTTTGAAGTACAGAAAGTATAAATTGGTTTTCAAAATGTGAAGAAAGTGCATATATTAACGAATGTCCTGTATGTACTTCTGAATGGCACAGTAACATATTCCTCTTTTATTTTTCGTTAACCACAGTATGGTGTGTCAAAGCCACATATAATGGAATCGAATCTGTTTTATTTTGAAAAAATCTAAAAAAGAGAAACAAACGTTATAAGAGGAATTTTAACGTTTCTTCAAGGGCAAAGGACCTCTATCACAACCGTACAAAATGGATAGGTTTGCTCTTCAATTTGAGCTTTATTTCGTCAAAATATGTAAATAACTTTGGGAGATATGGCGAATAGTATGTAGTATATAGTAACAATGGATAACAATATAATATATATGTAGAATGACATATGCTATATTGTTGAATAGTTGCCTAACAACATATATATACCAAATAGGAGAGTTTTTAAAAAAATTGAAAAAATTACTGGTTGAAGCCATACATTTTCCAGTTACAACGAGTGTCACGTGGTCTCATCAGCCGTGAGAGGGTTAACTATTTCTTCTAAAGCAACAGGTACTACGTTCATTTTTTAGTGCAGTTTGTAGAAATTTGTGCATTTATTTTCCCGTGATGATGTGTAGAACATTTAGTTAGCATATTTGGTTGAGATTTGGAAAAAATATACAGGGTGATGCCAAATTCAGCTTTGTAGTACAGAAAGTATAAATTGGTTTTCAAAATGTGAAGAAAGTGCATATATTAACGAGTGTCCTGTATGTACTTCTGAATGGTACAGTAACATATTCCTCTTTTATCATTCGTTAACCACAGTATGGTGTGTGAAAGCCACATATAATGGAATCGAATCTGTTTTATTTTGAAAAAACTAAAAAAGAGAAACAAACCTTATAGGAGGAATTTTAACGTTTCTTCAAGGGCAAAGGACCTTAGCGCAACCGTACAAAATCGAGGGGTTTCCTCTTCAATTTGAGCTTTATTTCGTCAAAATATGTAAATAACTTTGGGAGATATGGCGAATAGTATGTAGTATATAGTAACAATGATTAACAATATAATATATATGTAGAATGACATATGCTATATTGTTGAATAGTTGATTAACAACATATATATACACAATAGGAGAGTTTTTAAAAAAATTGAAGAAATTACTGGTTGAAGCCATACATTTTCCAGTTCCAACGAGTGTCACGTGGTCTCATCAGCCGTGAGAGGGTTAATTATTTCTTCTAAAGCAACAGGTACTACGTTCATTTTTTAGTGCAGTTTGTAGTAATTTGTGCATTTATTTTCCCGTGATGATGTGTAGAACATTTAGTTAGCATATTTGGTTGAGATTTGGAAAAAATATACAGGGTGATGCCAAATTCAGCTTTGTAGTACAGAAAGTATAAATTGGTTTTCAAAATGTGAAGAAAGTGCATATATTAACGAATGTCCTGTATGTACTTCTGTATGGTACAGTAACATATTCCTCTTTTATCATTCGTTAACCACAGTATGGTGTGTCAAAGCCACATATAATGGAATCGAATCTGTTTTATTTTGAAAAAACTAAAAAAGAGAAACAAACCTTATAGGAGGAATTTTAACGTTTCTTCAAGGGCAAAGGACCTTAGCGCAACCGTACAAAATGGAGGGGTTTCCTCTTCAATTTTAGCTTTATTTTGTCAAAATATGTAAATAACTTTGGGAGATATGGCGAATAGTATGTAGTATATAGTAACAATGGATAACAATATAATATATATGTAGAATGACATATGCTATATTGTTGAATAGTTGCCTAACAACATATATATACCAAATAGGAGAGTTTTTTAAAAAAATTGAAGAAATTACTGGTTGAAGCCATACATTTTCCAGTTACAACGAGTGTCACGTGGTCTCATCAGCCGTGAGAGGGTTAATTATTTCTTCTAAAGCAACAGGTACTACGTTCATTTTTTAGTGCAGTTTGTAGTAATTTGTGCATTTATTTTATGCTGATGATGTGTAGAACATTTAGTTAGCTTATTTGGTTGAGATTTGGAAAAAATATACAGGGTGATGCAAAATTCAGCTTTGAAGTACAGAAAGTATAAATTGGTTTTCAAAATGTGAAGAAAGTGCATATATTAACGAATGTCCTGTATGTACTTCTGAATGGCACAGTAACATATTCCTCTTTTATTATTCGTTAACCACAGTATGGTGTGTCAAAGCCACATATAATGGAATCGAATCTGTTTTATTTTGAAAAAACTAAAAAAGAGAAACAAACGTTATAAGGGGAATTTTAACGTTTCTTCAAAAGCAAAGGACCCTTATTGCAACCGTACAAAATGGAGGGGTTTCCTCTTCAATTTTAGCTTTATTTCGTCAAAATATGTAAATAACTTTGGGAGATATGGCGAATAGTATGTAGTATATAGTAACAATGATTAACAATATAATATATATGTAGAATGACATATGCTATATTGTTGAATAGTTGCCTAACAACATATATATACCAAATTTTAGAGTTTGTAAAAAAATTGAAGAAATTAGTGGTTGAAGCCATACATTTTCCAGTTACAACGAGTGTCACGTGGTCTCATCAGCCGTGAGAGGGTTAACTATTTCTTCTAAAGCAACAGGTACAACGTTCATTTTTTAGTGCAGTTTGTAGTAATTTGTGCATTTATTTTCCCGTGATGATGTGTAGAACATTTAGTTAGCATATTTGGTTGAGATTTGCAAAAATATACAGGGTGATGCAAAATTCAGCTTTGAAGTACAGAAAGTATAAATTTGTTTTCTAAATGTGAAGAAAGTGTATATATTAACGAATGCCCTGTATGTACTTCTGAATGGCACAGTAACATATTCCTCTTTTATCATTCGTTAACCACAGTATGGTGTGTCAAAGCCACATATAATGGAATCGAATATGTTTTATTTTGAAAAAAACTAAAAAAGAGAAACAAACGTTATAAGAGGAATTTTAACGTTTTTTCAAGGGCAAAGGACCTTTATCGGACCGTACAAAATGGATAGGTTTGCTCTTCAATTTGAGCTTTATTTCGTCAAAATATGTAAATAACTTTGGGAGATATGGCGAATAGTATGTATTATATAGTAACAATGATAAACAATATAATATATATGTAGAATGACATATGCTATATTGTTGAATAGTTGCCTAACAACATATATATACCAAATTTTAAGGTTTTTAAAAAAATTGAAGAAATTAGTGGTTGAAGCCATACATTTTCCAGTTACAACGAGTGTCACGTGGTCTCATCAGCCGTGAGAGGGTTAACTATTTCTTCTAAAGCAACAGGTACAACGTTCATTTTTTAGTGCAGTTTGTAGTAATTTGTGCATTTATTTTCCCGTGATGATGTGTAGAACATTTAGTTAGCATATTTGGTTGAGATTTGGAAAAAATATACAGGGTGATGCAAAATTCAGCTTTGAAGTACAGAAAGTATAAATTAGTTTTCAAAATGTGAAGAAAGTGTATATATTAACGAATGCCCTGTATGTACTTCTGAATGGTACAGTAACATATTCCTCTTTTATCATTCGTTAACCACAGTATGGTGTGTCAAAGCCACATATAATGGAATCTAATATGTTTTATTTTGAAAAAAACTAAAAAAGAGAAACAAACGTTATAAGAGGAATTTTAACGTTTTTTCAAGGGCAAAGGACCTTTATCGCAACCGTACAAAATGGATAGGTTTGCTCTTCAATTTGAGCTTTATTTCGTCAAAATATGTAAATAACTTTGGGAGATATGGCGAATAGTATGTAGTATATAGTAACAATGGATAACAATATAATATATATGTAGAATGACATATGCTATATTGTTGAATAGTTGCCTAACAACATATATATACCAAATAGGAGAGTTTTTTAAAAAAATTGAAGAAATTAGTGGTTGAAGCCATACATTTTCCAGTTCCAACGAGTGTCACGTGGTCTCATCAGCCGTGAGAGGGTTAATTATTTCTTCTAAAGCAACAAGTACTACGTTCATTTTTTAGTGCAGTTTGTAGTAATTTGTGCATTTATTTTCTCGTGATGATGTGTAGAACATTTAGTTAGCATATTTGGTTGAGATTTGGAAAAAATATACAGGGTGATGCAAAATTCAGCTTTGAAGTACAGAAAGTATAAATTGGTTTTCAAAATGTGAAGAAAGTGCATATATTAACGAATGTCCTGTATGTACTTCTGAATGGCACAGTAACATATTCCTCTTTTATTTTTCGTTAACCACAGTATGGTGTGTCAAAGCCACATATAATGGAATCGAATCTGTTTTATTTTGAAAAAATCTAAAAAAGAGAAACAAACGTTATAAGAGGAATTTTAACGTTTCTTCAAGGGCAAAGGACCTCTATCACAACCGTACAAAATGGATAGGTTTGCTCTTCAATTTGAGCTTTATTTCGTCAAAATATGTAAATAACTTTGGGAGATATGGCGAATAGTATGTAGTATATAGTAACAATGGATAACAATATAATATATATGTAGAATGACATATGCTATATTGTTGAATAGTTGCCTAACAACATATATATACCAAATAGGAGAGTTTTTAAAAAAATTGAAAAAATTACTGGTTGAAGCCATACATTTTCCAGTTACAACGAGTGTCACGTGGTCTCATCAGCCGTGAGAGGGTTAACTATTTCTTCTAAAGCAACAGGTACTACGTTCATTTTTTAGTGCAGTTTGTAGTAATTTGTGCATTTATTTTCCCGTGATGATGTGTAGAACATTTAGTTAGCATATTTGGTTGAGATTTGGAAAAAATATACAGGGTGATGCCAAATTCAGCTTTGTAGTACAGAAAGTATAAATTGGTTTTCAAAATGTGAAGAAAGTGCATATATTAACGAATGTCCTGTATGTACTTCTGAATGGTACAGTAACATATTCCTCTTTTATCATTCGTTAACCACAGTATGGTGTGTGAAAGCCACATATAATGGAATCGAATCTGTTTTATTTTGAAAAAACTAAAAAAGAGAAACAAACCTTATAGGAGGAATTTTAACGTTTCTTCAAGGGCAAAGGACCTTAGCGCAACCGTACAAAATCGAGGGGTTTCCTCTTCAATTTGAGCTTTATTTCGTCAAAATATGTAAATAACTTTGGGAGATATGGCGAATAGTATGTAGTATATAGTAACAATGATTAACAATATAATATATATGTAGAATGACATATGCTATATTGTTGAATAGTTGCCTAACAACATATATATACCAAATTTTAGAGTTTTTAAAAAAATTGAAGAAATTAGTGGTTGAAGCCATACATTTTCCAGTTACAACGAGTGTCACGTGGTCTCATCAGCCGTGAGAGGGTTAACTATTTCTTCTCAAGCAACAGGTACAACGTTCATTTTTTAGTGCAGTTTGTAGTAATTTGTGCATTTATTTTCCCGTGATGATGTGTAGAACATTTAGTTAGCATATTTGGTTGAGATTTGGAAAAAATATACAGGGTGATTTAAAATTCAGCTTTGAAGTACAGAAAGTATAAATTTGTTTTCTAAATGTGAAGAAAGTTTATATATTAACGAATGCCCTGTATGTACTTCTGAATGGTACAGTAACATATTCCTCTTTTATCATTCGTTAACCACAGTATGGTGTGTCAAAGCCACATATAATGGAATCGAATATGTTTTATTTTGAAAAAAACTAAAAAAGAGAAACAAACGTTATAAGAGGAATTTTAACGTTTTTTCAAGGGCAAAGGACCTTTATCGCAACCGTACAAAATGGATAGGTTTGCTCTTCAATTTGAGCTTTATTTCGTCAAAATATGTAAATAACTTTGGGAGATATGGCGAATAGTATGTAGTATATAGTAACAATGGATAACAATATAATATATATGTAGAATGACATATGCTATATTGTTGAATAGTTGCCTAACAACATATATATACACAATAGGAGAGTTTTTAAAAAAATTGAAGAAATTAGTGGTTGAAGCCATACATTTTCCAGTTCCAACGAGTGTCACGTGGTCTCATCAGCCGTGAGAGGGTTAATTATTTCTTCTAAAGCAACAGGTACTACGTTCATTTTTTAGTGCAGTTTGTAGTAATTTGTGCATTTATTTTCCCGTGATGATGTGTAGAACATTTAGTTAGCATATTTGGTTGAGATTTGGAAAAAATATACAGGGTGATGCCAAATTCAGCTTTGTAGTACAGAAAGTATAAATTGGTTTTCAAAATGTGAAGAAAGTGCATATATTAACGAATGTCCTGTATGTACTTCTGTATGGTACAGTAACATATTCCTCTTTTATCATTCGTTAACCACAGTATGGTGTGTCAAAGCCACATATAATGGAATCGAATCTGTTTTATTTTGAAAAAACTAAAAAAGAGAAACAAACCTTATAGGAGGAATTTTAACGTTTCTTCAAGGGCAAAGGATCTTAGCGCAACCGTACAAAATGGATAGGTTTGCTCTTCAATTTTAGCTTTATTTCGTCAAAATATGTAAATAACTTTGGGAGATATGGCGAATAGTATGTAGTATATAGTAACAATGATTAACAATATAATATATATGTAGAATGACATATGCTATATTGTTGAATAGTTGCCTAACAACATATATATACCAAATAGGAGAGTTTTTAAAAAAATTGAAGAAATTAGTGGTTGAAGCCATACATTTTCCAGTTACAACGAGTGTCACGTGGTCTCATCAGCCGTGTGAGGGTTAACTATTTCTTCTAAAGCAACAGGTACTACGTTCATTTTTTAGTGCAGTTTGTAGTAATTTGTGCATTTATTTTCCGCTGATGATGTGTAGAAAAATTAGTTAGCATATTTGGTTGAGATTTGGAAAAAATATACAGGGTGATGCAAAATTCAGCTTTGAAGTACAGAAAGTATAAATTGGTTTTCAAAAGGTGAAGAATGTGCATATATTAACGAATGCCCTGTATGTACTTCTGAATGGTACAGTAACATATTCCTCTTTTATCATTCGTTAACCACAGTATGGTGTGTCAAAGCCACATATAATGGAATCGAATCTGTTTTATTTTGAAAAAACTAAAAAAGAGAAACAAATGTTATAAGAAAAGTTTTAACGTTTCTTCAAGGGCAAAGGACCCTTATCGCAACAGGACAAAATGGAGGGGTTTCCTCTTCAATTTTAGCTTTATTTTGTCAAAATATGTAAATAACTTTGGGAGATATGGCGAATAGTATGTAGTATATAGTAACAATGGATAACAATATAATATATATGTAGAATGACATATGCTATATTGTTGAATAGTTGCCTAACAACATATATATACCAAATAGGAGAGTTTTTTAAAAAAATTGAAGAAATTACTTGTTGAAGCCATACATTTTCCAGTTACAACGAGTGTCACATGGTCTCATCAGCCGTGAGAGGGTTAATTATTTCTTCTAAAGCAACAGGTACTACGTTCATTTTTTAGTGCAGTTTGTAGTAATTTGTGCATTTATTTTCTCGTGATGATGTGTAGAACATTTAGTTAGCATATTTGGTTGAGATTTGGAAAAAATATACTGGGTGATGCCAAATTCAGCTTGGTAGTACAGAAAGTATAAATTGGTTTTCAAAATGTGAAGAAAGTGCATATATTAACGAATGTCCTGTATGTACTTCTGAATGGTACAGTAACATATTCCTCTTTTATCATTCGTTAACCACAGTATGGTGTGTCAAAGCCACATATAATGGAATCGAATCTGTTTTATTTTGAAAAAACTAAAAAAGAGAAACAAATGTTATAAGAGGAATTTTAACGTTTCTTCAAAAGCAAAGGACCCTTATCGCAAAAGGACAAAATGGAGGGGTTTCCTCTTCAATTTTAGCTTTATTTCGTCAAAATATGTAAATAACTTTGGGAGATATGGCGAATAGTATGTAGTATATAGTAACAATGATTAACAATATAATATATATGTAGAATGACATATGCTATATTATTGAATAGTTGCCTAACAACATATATATACCAAATAGGAGGGTTTTTAAAAAAAATTGAAGAAATTAGTGGTTGAAGCCATACATTTTCCAGTTACAACGAGTGTCACGTGGTCTCATCAGCCGTGAGAGGGTTAACTATTTCTTCTAAAGCAACAGGTACTACGTTCATTTTTTAGTGCAGTTTGTAGTAATTTGTGCATTTATTTTCTCGTGATGATGTGTAGAACATTTAGTTAGCATATTTGGTTGAGATTTGGAAAAAATATACAGGGTGATGCCAAATTCAGCTTTGTAGTACTGAAAGTATAAATTGGTTTTCAAAATGTGAAGAAAGTGCATATATTAACGAATGTCCTGTATGTACTTCTGAATGGTACAGTAACATATTCCTCTTTTATCATTCGTTAACCACAGTATGGTGTGTCAAAGCCACATATAATGGAATCGAATCTGTTTTATTTTGAAAAAACTAAAAAAGAGAAACAAACGTTATAAAAGGAATTTTAACGTTTCTTCAAGGGCAAAGGACCCTTATCGCAAAAGGACAAAATGGAGGGGTTTCCTCTTCAATTTTAGCTTTATTTCGTCAAAATATGTAAATAACTTTGGGAGATATGGCGAATAGTATGTAGTATATAGTAACAATGGATAACAATATAATATATATGTAGAATGACATATGCTATATTGTTGAATAGTTGCCTAACAACATATATATACCAAATAGGAGAGTTTTTAAAAATTGAAGAAATTAGTGGTTGAAGCCATACATTTTCCAGTTACAACGAGTGTCACGTGGTCTCATCAGCCGTGAGAGGGTTAACTATTTCTTCTAAAGCAACAGGTACTACGTTCATTTTTTAGTGCAGTTTGTAGTAATTTGTGCATTTATTTTCTCGTGATGATGTGTAGAACATTTAGTTAGCATATTTGGTTGAGATTTGGAAAAATATACAGGGTGATGCCAAATTCAGCTTTGTAGTACAGAAAGTATAAATTGGTTTTCAAAATGTGAAGAAAGTGCATATATTAACGAATGTCCTGTATGTACTTCTGAATGGTACAGTAACATATTCCTCTTTTATCATTCGTTAACCACAGTATGGTGTGTCAAAGCCACATATAATGGAATCGAATCTGTTTTATTTTGAAAAAACTAAAAATAAGAAAAAAACGTTATAAGAGGAATTTTAACGTTTCTTCAAGGGCAAAGGACCCTTATCGCAAAAGGACAAAATGGAGGGGTTTCCTCTTCAATTTGAGCTTTATTTCGTCAAAATATGTAAATAAATTTGGGAGATATGGCGAATAGTATGTAGTATATAGTAACAATGGATAACAATATAATATATATGTAGAATGACATATGCTATATTGTTGAATAGTTGCCTAACAACATATATATACCAAATAGGAGAGTTTTTAAAAAAATTGAGGAAATTAGTGGTTGAAGCCATACATTTTCCAGTTACAACGAGTGTCACGTGGTCTCATCAGCCGTGAGAGGGTTAACTATTTCTTCTAAAGCAACAGGAACTACGTTCATTTTTTAATGCAGTTTGTAGTAATTTGTGCATTTATTTTCCCGTGATGATGTGTAGAACATTTAGTTAGCATATTTAGTTGAGATTTGGAAAAAATATACAGGGTGATGCAAAATTCAGCTTTGTAGTACAGAAAGTATAAATTGGTTTTCAAAATTTGAAGAAAGTGCATATATTAACGAATGCCCTGCATGTACTTCTGAATGGCACAGTAACATATTCCTCTTTTATCATTCGTTAACCACAGTATGGTGTGTCAAAGCCACTATATAATGGAATCGAATCTGTTTTATTTTGAAAAAACTAAAAAAGAGAAACAAACCTTATAGGAGGAATTTTAACGTTTCTTCAAGGGCAAAGAACCTTAGCGCAACCGTACAAAATGGAGGGGTTTCCTCTTCAATTTTAGCTTTATTTCGTCAAAATATGTAAATAACTTTGGGAGATATGGCGAATAGTATGTAGTATATAGTAACAATGATTAACAATATAATATATATGTAGAATGACATATGCTATATTGTTGAATAGTTGCCTAACAACATATATATACCAAATAGGAGAGTTTTTAAAAAAAAATTGAAGAAATTAGTGGTTTAAGCCATACATTTTCCAGTTACAACGAGTGTCACGTGGTCTCATCAGCCGTGAGAGGGTTAATTATTTCTTCTAAAGCAACAGGTACTACGTTCATTTTTTAGTGCAGTTTGTAGTAATTTGTGCATTTATTTTCCGCTGATGATGTGTAGAACATTTAGTTAGCATTTTTGGTTGAGATTTGGAAAAAATATACAGGGTGATGCAAAATTCAGCTTTGTAGTACAGAAAGTAAAAATTGGTTTTCAAAATGTGAAGAAAGTGCATATATTAACGAATGCCCTGTATGTACTTCTGAATGGCACAGTAACATATTCCTCTTTTATCATTCGTTAACCACAGTATGGTGTGTCAAAGCCACATATAATGGAATCAAATCTGTTTTATTTTGAAAAAAAAAAAACTAAAAAAGAGAAACAAACGTTATAAGAGGAATTTTAACGTTTCTTGAAGGGCAAAGGACATTTATCGCAACCGTACAAAATGGATAGGTTTGCTCTTCAATTTGAGCTTTATTTCGTCAAAATATGTAAATAACTTTGGGAGATATGGCGAATAGTATGTAGTATATAGTAACAATGGATAACAATATAATATATATGTAGCATGACAAATGCTATATTGTTGAATAGTTGCCTAACAACATATATATACCAAATAGGAGAGTTTTTAAAAAAAATGAAGAAATTAGTGGTTGAAGCCATACATTTTCCAGTTACAACGAGTGTCACGTGGTCTCATCAGCCGTGAGAGGGTTAACTATTTCTTCTAAAGCAACAGGTACTACGTTCATTTTTTAGTGCAGTTTGTAGTAATTTGTGCATTTATTTTCTCGTGATGATGTGTAGAACATTTAGTTAGCATATTTGGTTGAGATTTGGAAAAAATATACAGGGTGATGCAAAATTCAGATTTGTAGTACAGAAAGTATAAATTGGTTTTCAAAATGTGAAGAAAGTGCATATATTAACGAATGCCCTGTATGTACTTCTGAATGGTACAGTAACATATTCCTCTTTTATCATTCGTTAACCACAGTATGGTGTGTGAAAGCCACATATAATGGAATCGAATCTGTTTTATTTTGAAAAAACTAAAAAAGAGAAACAAACCTTATAGGAGGAATTTTAACGTTTCTTCAAGGGCAAAGGACCTTAGCGCAACCGTACAAAATCGAGGGGTTTCCTCTTCAATTTGAGCTTTATTTCGTCAAAATATGTAAATAACTTTGGGAGATATGGCGAATAGTATGTAGTATATAGTAACAATGATTAACAATATAATATATATGTAGAATGACATATGCTATATTGTTGAATAGTTGCCTAACAACATATATATACCAAATTTTAGAGTTTTTAAAAAAATTGAAGAAATTAGTGGTTGAAGCCATACATTTTCCAGTTACAACGAGTGTCACGTGGTCTCATCAGCCGTGAGAGGGTTAACTATTTCTTCTCAAGCAACAGGTACTACGTTCATTTTTTAGTGCAGTTTGTAGTAATTTGTGCATTTATTTTCCCGTGATGATGTGTAGAACATTTAGTTAGCATATTTGGTTGAGATTTGGAAAAAATATACAGGGTGATGCCAAATTCAGCTTTGTAGTACAGAAAGTATAAATTGGTTTTCAAAATGTGAAGAAAGTGCATATATTAACGAATGTCCTGTATGTACTTCTGAATGGTACAGTAACATATTCCTCTTTTATCATTCGTTAACCACAGTATGGTGTGTCAAAGCCACATATAATGGAATCGAATCTGTTTTATTTTGAAAAAACTAAAAAAGAGAAACAAACCTTATAGGAGGAATTTTAACGTTTCTTCAAGGGCAAAGGACCTTAGCGCAACCGTACAAAATCGAGGGGTTTCCTCTTCAATTTGAGCTTTATTTCGTCAAAATATGTAAATAACTTTGGGAGATATGGCGAATAGTATGTAGTATATAGTAACAATGATTAACAATATAATATATATGTAGAATGACATATGCTATATTGTTGAATAGTTGCCTAACAACATATATATACCAAATTTTAGAGTTTTTAAAAAAATTGAAGAAATTAGTGGTTGAAGCCATACATTTTCCAGTTACAACGAGTGTCACGTGGTCTCATCAGCCGTGAGAGGGTTAACTATTTCTTCTCAAGCAACAGGTACAACGTTCATTTTTTAGTGCAGTTTGTAGTAATTTGTGCATTTATTTTCCCGTGATGATGTGTAGAACATTTAGTTAGCATATTTGGTTGAGATTTGGAAAAAATATACAGGGTGATTTAAAATTCAGCTTTGAAGTACAGAAAGTATAAATTTGTTTTCTAAATGTGAAGAAAGTTTATATATTAACGAATGCCCTGTATGTACTTCTGAATGGTACAGTAACATATTCCTCTTTTATCATTCGTTAACCACAGTATGGTGTGTCAAAGCCACATATAATGGAATCGAATATGTTTTATTTTGAAAAAAACTAAAAAAGAGAAACAAATGTTATAAGAGGAATTTTAACGTTTTTTCAAGGGCAAAGGACCTTTATCGCAACCGTACAAAATGGATAGGTTTGCTCTTCAATTTGAGCTTTATTTCGTCAAAATATGTAAATAACTTTGGGAGATATGGCGAATAGTATGTAGTATATAGTAACAATGGATAACAATATAATATATATGTAGAATGACATATGCTATATTGTTGAATAGTTGCCTAACAACATATATATACACAATAGGAGAGTTTTTTAAAAAATTGAAGAAATTAGTGGTTGAAGCCATACATTTTCCAGTTCCAACGAGTGTCACGTGGTCTCATCAGCCGTGAGAGGGTTAATTATTTCTTCTAAAGCAACAGGTACTACGTTCATTTTTTAGTGCAGTTTGTAGTAATTTGTGCATTTATTTTCCCGTGATGATGTGTAGAACATTTAGTTAGCATATTTGGTTGAGATTTGGAAAAAATATACAGGGTGATGCCAAATTCAGCTTTGTAGTACAGAAAGTATAAATTGGTTTTCAAAATGTGAAGAAAGTGCATATATTAACGAATGTCCTGTATGTACTTCTGTATGGTACAGTAACATATTCCTCTTTTATCATTCGTTAACCACAGTATGGTGTGTCAAAGCCACATATAATGGAATCGAATCTGTTTTATTTTGAAAAAACTAAAAAAGAGAAACAAACCTTATAGGAGGAATTTTAACGTTTCTTCAAGGGCAAAGGATCTTAGCGCAACCGTACAAAATGGATAGGTTTGCTCTTCAATTTTAGCTTTATTTCGTCAAAATATGTAAATAACTTTGGGAGATATGGCGAATAGTATGTAGTATATAGTAACAATGATTAACAATATAATATATATGTAGAATGACATATGCTATATTGTTGAATAGTTGCCTAACAACATATATATACCAAATAGGAGAGTTTTTAAAAAAATTGAAGAAATTAGTGGTTGAAGCCATACATTTTCCAGTTACAACGAGTGTCACGTGGTCTCATCAGCCGTGTGAGGGTTAACTATTTCTTCTAAAGCAACAGGTACTACGTTCATTTTTTAGTGCAGTTTGTAGTAATTTGTGCATTTATTTTCCGCTGATGATGTGTAGAACATTTAGTTAGCATATTTGGTTGAGATTTGGAAAAAATATACAGGGTGATGCAAAATTCAGCTTTGAAGTACAGAAAGTATAAATTGGTTTTCAAAAGGTGAAGAATGTGCATATATTAACGAATGCCCTGTATGTACTTCTGAATGGTACAGTAACATATTCCTCTTTTATCATTCGTTAACCACAGTATGGTGTGTCAAAGCCACATATAATGGAATCGAATCTGTTTTATTTTGAAAAAACTAAAAAAGAGAAACAAATGTTATAAGAAAAGTTTTAACGTTTCTTCAAGGGCAAAGGACCCTTATCGCAACAGGACAAAATGGAGGGGTTTCCTCTTCAATTTTAGCTTTATTTTGTCAAAATATGTAAATAACTTTGGGAGATATGGCGAATAGTATGTAGTATATAGTAACAATGGATAACAATATAATATATATGTAGAATGACATATGCTATATTGTTGAATAGTTGCCTAACAACATATATATACCAAATAGGAGAGTTTTTTAAAAAAATTGAAGAAATTACTTGTTGAAGCCATACATTTTCCAGTTACAACGAGTGTCACATGGTCTCATCAGCCGTGAGAGGGTTAATTATTTCTTCTAAAGCAACAGGTACTACGTTCATTTTTTAGTGCAGTTTGTAGTAATTTGTGCATTTATTTTCTCGTGATGATGTGTAGAACATTTAGTTAGCATATTTGGTTGAGATTTGGAAAAAATATACAGGGTGATGCCAAATTCAGCTTGGTAGTACAGAAAGTATAAATTGGTTTTCAAAATGTGAAGAAAGTGCATATATTAACGAATGTCCTGTATGTACTTCTGAATGGTACAGTAACATATTCCTCTTTTATCATTCGTTAACCACAGTATGGTGTGTCAAAGCCACATATAATGGAATCGAATCTGTTTTATTTTGAAAAAACTAAAAAAGAGAAACAAATGTTATAAGAGGAATTTTAACGTTTCTTCAAAAGCAAAGGACCCTTATCGCAAAAGGACAAAATGGAGGGGTTTCCTCTTCAATTTTAGCTTTATTTCGTCAAAATATGTAAATAACTTTGGGAGATATGGCGAATAGTATGTAGTATATAGTAACAATGATTAACAATATAATATATATGTAGAATGACATATGCTATATTATTGAATAGTTGCCTAACAACATATATATACCAAATAGGAGGGTTTTTAAAAAAATTGAAGAAATTAGTGGTTGAAGCCATACATTTTCCAGTTACAACGAGTGTCACGTGGTCTCATCAGCCGTGAGAGGGTTAACTATTTCTTCTAAAGCAACAGGTACTACGTTCATTTTTTAGTGCAGTTTGTAGTAATTTGTGCATTTATTTTCTCGTGATGATGTGTAGAACATTTAGTTAGCATATTTGGTTGAGATTTGGAAAAAATATACACGGTGATGCCAAATTCAGCTTTGTAGTACTGAAAGTATAAATTGGTTTTCAAAATGTGAAGAAAGTGCATATATTAACGAATGTCCTGTATGTACTTCTGAATGGTACAGTAACATATTCCTCTTTTATCATTCGTTAACCACAGTATGGTGTGTCAAAGCCACATATAATGGAATCGAATCTGTTTTATTTTGAAAAAACTAAAAAAGAGAAACAAACGTTATAAAAGGAATTTTAACGTTTCTTCAAGGGCAAAGGACCCTTATCGCAAAAGGACAAAATGGAGGGGTTTCCTCTTCAATTTTAGCTTTATTTCGTCAAAATATGTAAATAACTTTGGGAGATATGGCGAATAGTATGTAGTATATAGTAACAATGGATAACAATATAATATATATGTAGAATGACATATGCTATATTGTTGAATAGTTGCCTAACAACATATATATACACAATAGGAGAGTTTTTAAAAAAATTGAAGAAATTAGTGGTTGAAGCCATACATTTTCCAGTTCCAACGAGTGTCACGTGGTCTCATCAGCCGTGAGAGGGTTAATTATTTCTTCTAAAGCAACAGGTACTACGTTCATTTTTTAGTGCAGTTTGTAGTAATTTGTGCATTTATTTTCCCGTGATGATGTGTAGAACATTTAGTTAGCATATTTGGTTGAGATTTGGAAAAAATATACAGGGTGATGCCAAATTCAGCTTTGTAGTACAGAAAGTATAAATTGGTTTTCAAAATGTGAAGAAAGTGCATATATTAACGAATGTCCTGTATGTACTTCTGTATGGTACAGTAACATATTCCTCTTTTATCATTCGTTAACCACAGTATGGTGTGTCAAAAGCCACATATAATGGAATCGAATCTGTTTTATTTTGAAAAAACTAAAAAAGAGAAACAAACCTTATAGGAGGAATTTTAACGTTTCTTCAAGGGCAAAGGATCTTAGCGCAACCGTACAAAATGGATAGGTTTGCTCTTCAATTTTAGCTTTATTTCGTCAAAATATGTAAATAACTTTGGGAGATATGGCGAATAGTATGTAGTATATAGTAACAATGATTAACATATAATATATATGTAGAATGACATATGCTATATTGTTGAATAGTTGCCTAACAACATATATATACCAAATAGGAGAGTTTTTAAAAAAATTGAAGAAATTAGTGGTTGAAGCCATACATTTTCCAGTTACAACGAGTGTCACGTGGTCTCATCAGCCGTGTGAGGGTTAACTATTTCTTCTAAAGCAACAGGTACTACGTTCATTTTTTAGTGCAGTTTGTAGTAATTTGTGCATTTATTTTCCGCTGATGATGTGTAGAACATTTAGTTAGCATATTTGGTTGAGATTTGGAAAAAATATACAGGGTGATGCAAAATTCAGCTTTGAAGTACAGAAAGTATAAATTGGTTTTCAAAAGGTGAAGAATGTGCATATATTAACGAATGCCCTGTATGTACTTCTGAATGGTACAGTAACATATTCCTCTTTTATCATTCGTTAACCACAGTATGGTGTGTCAAAGCCACATATAATGGAATCGAATCTGTTTTATTTTGAAAAAACTAAAAAAGAGAAACAAATGTTATAAGAAAAGTTTTAACGTTTCTTCAAGGGCAAAGGACCCTTATCGCAACAGGACAAAATGGAGGGGTTTCCTCTTCAATTTTAGCTTTATTTTGTCAAAATATGTAAATAACTTTGGGAGATATGGCGAATAGTATGTAGTATATAGTAACAATGGATAACAATATAATATATATGTAGAATGACATATGCTATATTGTTGAATAGTTGCCTAACAACATATATATACCAAATAGGAGAGTTTTTTAAAAAAATTGAAGAAATTACTTGTTGAAGCCATACATTTTCCAGTTACAACGAGTGTCACATGGTCTCATCAGCCGTGAGAGGGTTAATTATTTCTTCTAAAGCAACAGGTACTACGTTCATTTTTTAGTGCAGTTTGTAGTAATTTGTGCATTTATTTTCTCGTGATGATGTGTAGAACATTTAGTTAGCATATTTGGTTGAGATTTGGAAAAAATATACAGGGTGATGCCAAATTCAGCTTGGTAGTACAGAAAGTATAAATTGGTTTTCAAAATGTGAAGAAAGTGCATATATTAACGAATGTCCTGTATGTACTTCTGAATGGTACAGTAACATATTCCTCTTTTATCATTCGTTAACCACAGTATGGTGTGTCAAAGCCACATATAATGGAATCGAATCTGTTTTATTTTGAAAAAACTAAAAAAGAGAAACAAATGTTATAAGAGGAATTTTAACGTTTCTTCAAAAGCAAAGGACCCTTATCGCAAAAGGACAAAATGGAGGGGTTTCCTCTTCAATTTTAGCTTTATTTCGTCAAAATATGTAAATAACTTTGGGAGATATGGCGAATAGTATGTAGTATATAGTAACAATGATTAACAATATAATATATATGTAGAATGACATATGCTATATTATTGAATAGTTGCCTAACAACATATATATACCAAATAGGAGGGTTTTTAAAAAAAATTGAAGAAATTAGTGGTTGAAGCCATACATTTTCCAGTTACAACGAGTGTCACGTGGTCTCATCAGCCGTGAGAGGGTTAACTATTTCTTCTAAAGCAACAGGTACTACGTTCATTTTTTAGTGCAGTTTGTAGTAATTTGTGCATTTATTTTCTCGTGATGATGTGTAGAACATTTAGTTAGCATATTTGGTTGAGATTTGGAAAAAATATACACGGTGATGCCAAATTCAGCTTTGTAGTACTGAAAGTATAAATTGGTTTTCAAAATGTGAAGAAAGTGCATATATTAACGAATGTCCTGTATGTACTTCTGAATGGTACAGTAACATATTCCTCTTTTATCATTCGTTAACCACAGTATGGTGTGTCAAAGCCACATATAATGGAATCGAATCTGTTTTATTTTGAAAAAACTAAAAAAGAGAAACAAACGTTATAAAAGGAATTTTAACGTTTCTTCAAGGGCAAAGGACCCTTATCGCAAAAGGACAAAATGGAGGGGTTTCCTCTTCAATTTTAGCTTTATTTCGTCAAAATATGTAAATAACTTTGGGAGATATGGCGAATAGTATGTAGTATATAGTAACAATGGATAACAATATAATATATATGTAGAATGACATATGCTATATTGTTGAATAGTTGCCTAACAACATATATATACCAAATAGGAGAGTTTTTAAAAAATTGAAGAAATTAGTGGTTGAAGCCATACATTTTCCAGTTACAACGAGTGTCACGTGGTCTCATCAGCCGTGAGAGGGTTAACTATTTCTTCTAAAGCAACAGGTACTACGTTCATTTTTTAGTGCAGTTTGTAGTAATTTGTGCATTTATTTTCTCGTGATGATGTGTAGAACATTTAGTTAGCATATTTGGTTGAGATTTGGAAAAAATATACAGGGTGATGCCAAATTCAGCTTTGTAGTACAGAAAGTATAAATTGGTTTTCAAAATGTGAAGAAAGTGCATATATTAACGAATGTCCTGTATGTACTTCTGAATGGTACAGTAACATATTCCTCTTTTATCATTCGTTAACCACAGTATGGTGTGTCAAAGCCACATATAATGGAATCGAATCTGTTTTATTTTGAAAAAACTAAAAATAAGAAAAAAACGTTATAAGAGGAATTTTAACGTTTCTTGAAGGGCAAAGGACCCTTATCGCAAAAGGACAAAATGGAGGGGTTTCCTCTTCAATTTGAGCTTTATTTCGTCAAAATATGTAAATAAATTTGGGAGATATGGCGAATAGTATGTAGTATATAGTAACAATGGATAACAATATAATATATATGTAGAATGACATATGCTATATTGTTGAATAGTTGCCTAACAACATATATATACCAAATAGGAGAGTTTTTAAAAAAATTGAGGAAATTAGTGGTTGAAGCCATACATTTTCCAGTTACAACGAGTGTCACGTGGTCTCATCAGCCGTGAGAGGGTTAACTATTTCTTCTAAAGCAACAGGAACTACGTTCATTTTTTAATGCAGTTTGTAGTAATTTGTGCATTTATTTTCCCGTGATGATGTGTAGAACATTTAGTTAGCATATTTAGTTGAGATTTGGAAAAAATATACAGGGTGATGCAAAATTCAGCTTTGTAGTACAGAAAGTATAAATTGGTTTTCAAAATTTGAAGAAAGTGCATATATTAACGAATGCCCTGTATGTACTTCTGAATGGCACAGTAACATATTCCTCTTTTATCATTCGTTAACCACAGTATGGTGTGTCAAAGCCACATATAATGGAATCAAATCTGTTTTATTTTGAAAAAAAAAAAAACTAAAAAAGAGAAACAAACGTTATAAGAGGAATTTTAACGTTTCTTGAAGGGCAAAGGACATTTATCGCAACCGTACAAAATGGATAGGTTTGCTCTTCAATTTGAGCTTTATTTCGTCAAAATATGTAAATAACTTTGGGAGATATGGCGAATAGTATGTAGTATATAGTAACAATGGATAACAATATAATATATATGTAGCATGACAAATGCTATATTGTTGAATAGTTGCCTAACAACATATATATACCAAATAGGAGAGTTTTTAAAAAAAATGAAGAAATTAGTGGTTGAAGCCATACATTTTCCAGTTACAACGAGTGTCACGTGGTCTCATCAGCCGTGAGAGGGTTAACTATTTCTTCTAAAGCAACAGGTACTACGTTCATTTTTTAGTGCAGTTTGTAGTAATTTGTGCATTTATTTTCTCGTGATGATGTGTAGAACATTTAGTTAGCATATTTGGTTGAGATTTGGAAAAAATATACAGGGTGATGCAAAATTCAGATTTGTAGTACAGAAAGTATAAATTGGTTTTCAAAATGTGAAGAAAGTGCATATATTAACGAATGCCCTGTATGTACTTCTGAATGGTACAGTAACATATTCCTCTTTTATCATTCGTTAACCACAGTATGGTGTGTGAAAGCCACATATAATGGAATCGAATCTGTTTTATTTTGAAAAAACTAAAAAAGAGAAACAAACCTTATAGGAGGAATTTTAACGTTTCTTCAAGGGCAAAGGACCTTAGCGCAACCGTACAAAATCGAGGGGTTTCCTCTTCAATTTGAGCTTTATTTCGTCAAAATATGTAAATAACTTTGGGAGATATGGCGAATAGTATGTAGTATATAGTAACAATGATTAACAATATAATATATATGTAGAATGACATATGCTATATTGTTGAATAGTTGCCTAACAACATATATATACCAAATTTTAGAGTTTTTAAAAAAATTGAAGAAATTAGTGGTTGAAGCCATACATTTTCCAGTTACAACGAGTGTCACGTGGTCTCATCAGCCGTGAGAGGGTTAACTATTTCTTCTCAAGCAACAGGTACAACGTTCATTTTTTAGTGCAGTTTGTAGTAATTTGTGCATTTATTTTCCCGTGATGATGTGTAGAACATTTAGTTAGCATATTTGGTTGAGATTTGGAAAAAATATACAGGGTGATTTAAAATTCAGCTTTGAAGTACAGAAAGTATAAATTTGTTTTCTAAATGTGAAGAAAGTTTATATATTAACGAATGCCCTGTATGTACTTCTGAATGGTACAGTAACATATTCCTCTTTTATCATTCGTTAACCACAGTATGGTGTGTCAAAGCCACATATAATGGAATCGAATATGTTTTATTTTGAAAAAAACTAAAAAAGAGAAACAAACGTTATAAGAGGAATTTTAACGTTTTTTCAAGGGCAAAGGACCTTTATCGCAACCGTACAAAATGGATAGGTTTGCTCTTCAATTTGAGCTTTATTTCGTCAAAATATGTAAATAACTTTGGGAGATATGGCGAATAGTATGTAGTATATAGTAACAATGGATAACATTATAATATATATGTAGAATGACATATGCTATATTGTTGAATAGTTGCCTAACAACATATATATACCAAATAGGAGAGTTTTTTAAAAAAATTGAAGAAATTACTTGTTGAAGCCATACATTTTCCAGTTACAACGAGTGTCACGTGGTCTCATCAGCCGTGAGAGGGTTAATTATTTCTTCTAAAGCAACAGGTACTACGTTCATTTTTAGTGCAGTTTGTAGTAATTTGTGCATTTATTTTCTCGTGATGATGTGTAGAACATTTAGTTAGCATATTTGGTTGAGATTTGGAAAAAATATACAGGGTGATGCCAAATTCAGCTTGGTAGTACAGAAAGTATAAATTGGTTTTCAAAATGTGAAGAAAGTGCATATATTAACGAATGTCCTGTATGTACTTCTGAATGGTACAGTAACATATTCCTCTTTTATCATTCGTTAACCACAGTATGGTGTGTCAAAGCCACATATAATGGAATCGAATCTGTTTTATTTTGAAAAAACTAAAAAAGAGAAACAAACGTTATAAGACGAATTTTAACGTTTCTTCAAAAGCAAAGGACCCTTATCGCAAAAGGACAAAATGGAGGGGTTTCCTCTTCAATTTTAGCTTTATTTCGTCAAAATATGTAAATAACTTTGGGAGATATGGCGAATAGTATGTAGTATATAGTAACAATGATTAACAATATAATATATATGTAGAATGACATATGCTATATTATTGAATAGTTGCCTAACAACATATATATACCAAATAGGAGGGTTTTTAAAAAAATTGAAGAAATTAGTGGTTGAAGCCATACATTTTCCAGTTACAACGAGTGTCACGTGGTCTCATCAGCCGTGAGAGGGTTAACTATTTCTTCTAAAGCAACAGGTACTACGTTCATTTTTTAGTGCAGTTTGTAGTAATTTGTGCATTTATTTTCTCGTGATGATGTGTAGAACATTTAGTTAGCATATTTGGTTGAGATTTGGAAAAAATATACAGGGTGATGCCAAATTCAGCTTTGTAGTACTGAAAGTATAAATTGGTTTTCAAAATGTGAAGAAAGTGCATATATTAACGAATGTCCTGTATGTACTTCTGAATGGTACAGTAACATATTCCTCTTTTATCATTCGTTAACCACAGTATGGTGTGTCAAAGCCACATATAATGGAATCGAATCTGTTTTATTTTGAAAAAACTAAAAAAGAGAAACAAACGTTATAAAAGGAATTTTAACGTTTCTTCAAGGGCAAAGGACCCTTATCGCAAAAGGACAAAATGGAGGGGTTTCCTCTTCAATTTTAGCTTTATTTCGTCAAAATATGTAAATAACTTTGGGAGATATGGCGAATAGTATGTAGTATATAGTAACAATGGATAACAATATAATATATATGTAGAATGACATATGCTATATTGTTGAATAGTTGCCTAACAACATATATATACCAAATAGGAGAGTTTTTAAAAAAATTGAAGAAATTAGTGGTTGAAGCCATACATTTTCCAGTTACAACGAGTGTCACGTGGTCTCATCAGCCGTGAGAGGGTTAACTATTTCTTCTAAAGCAACAGGTACTACGTTCATTTTTTAGTGCAGTTTGTAGTAATTTGTGCATTTATTTTCTCGTGATGATGTGTAGAACATTTAGTTAGCATATTTGGTTGAGATTTGGAAAAAATATACAGGGTGATGCCAAATTCAGCTTTGTAGTACAGAAAGTATAAATTGGTTTTCAAAATGTGAAGAAAGTGCATATATTAACGAATGTCCTGTATGTACTTCTGAATGGTACAGTAACATATTCCTCTTTTATCATTCGTTAACCACAGTATGGTGTGTCAAAGCCACATATAATGGAATCGAATCTGTTTTATTTTGAAAAAACTAAAAAAGAGAAAAAAACGTTATAAGAGGAATTTTAACGTTTCTTCAAGGGCAAAGGACCCTTATCGCAAAAGGACAAAATGGAGGGGTTTCCTCTTCAATTTGAGCTTTATTTCGTCAAAATATGTAAATAAATTTGGGAGATATGGCGAATAGTATGTAGTATATAGTAACAATGGATAACAATATAATATATATGTAGAATGACATATGCTATATTGTTGAATAGTTGCCTAACAACATATATATACCAAATAGGAGAGTTTTTAAAAAAATTGAGGAAATTAGTGGTTGAAGCCATACATTTTCCAGTTACAACGAGTGTCACGTGGTCTCATCAGCCGTGAGAGGGTTAACTATTTCTTCTAAAGCAACAGGAACTACGTTCATTTTTTAATGCAGTTTGTAGTAATTTGTGCATTTATTTTCCCGTGATGATGTGTAGAACATTTAGTTAGCATATTTAGTTGAGATTTGGAAAAAATATACAGGGTGATGCAAAATTCAGCTTTGTAGTACAGAAAGTATAAATTGGTTTTCAAAATGTGAAGAAAGTGCATATATTAACGAATGCCCTGCATGTACTTCTGAATGGCACAGTAACATATTCCTCTTTTATCATTCGTTAACCACAGTATGGTGTGTCAAAGCCACTATATAATGGAATCGAATCTGTTTTATTTTGAAAAAACTAAAAAAGAGAAACAAACCTTATAGGAGGAAATTTAACGTTTCTTCAAGGGCAAAGGACCTTAGCGCAACCGTACAAAATGGAGGGGTTTCCTCTTCAATTTTAGCTTTATTTCGTCAAAATATGTAAATAACTTTGGGAGATATGGCGAATAGTATGTAGTATATAGTAACAATGATTAACAATATAATATATATGTAGAATGACATATGCTATATTGTTGAATAGTTGCCTAACAACATATATATACCAAATAGGAGAGTTTTTAAAAAAAAATTGAAGAAATTAGTGGTTTAAGCCATACATTTTCCAGTTACAACGAGTGTCACGTGGTCTCATCAGCCGTGAGAGGGTTAATTATTTCTTCTAAAGCAACAGGTACTACGTTCATTTTTTAGTGCAGTTTGTAGTAATTTGTGCATTTATTTTCCGCTGATGATGTGTAGAACATTTAGTTAGCATTTTTGGTTGAGATTTGGAAAAAATATACAGGGTGATGCAAAATTCAGCTTTGTAGTACAGAAAGTAAAAATTGGTTTTCAAAATGTGAAGAAAGTGCATATATTAACGAATGCCCTGTATGTACTTCTGAATGGCACAGTAACATATTCCTCTTTTATCATTCGTTAACCACAGTATGGTGTGTCAAAGCCACATATAATGGAATCAAATCTGTTTTATTTTGAAAAAAAAAAACTAAAAAAGAGAAACAAACGTTATAAAAGGAATTTTAACGTTTCTTGAAGGGCAAAGGACATTTATCGCAACCGTACAAAATGGATAGGTTTGCTCTTCAATTTGAGCTTTATTTCGTCAAAATATGTAAATAACTTTGGGAGATATGGCGAATAGTATGTAGTATATAGTAACAATGGATAACAATATAATATATATGTAGCATGACAAATGCTATATTGTTGAATAGTTGCCTAACAACATATATATACCAAATAGGAGAGTTTTTAAAAAAAATGAAGAAATTAGTGGTTGAAGCCATACATTTTCCAGTTACAACGAGTGTCACGTGGTCTCATCAGCCGTGAGAGGGTTAACTATTTCTTCTAAAGCAACAGGTACTACGTTCATTTTTTAGTGCAGTTTGTAGTAATTTGTGCATTTATTTTCTCGTGATGATGTGTAGAACATTTAGTTAGCATATTTGGTTGAGATTTGGAAAAAATATACAGGGTGATGCAAAATTCAGCTTTGTAGTACAGAAAGTATAAATTGGTTTTCAAAATGTGAAGAAAGTGCATATATTAACGAATGCCCTGTATGTACTTCTGAATGGCACAGTAACATATTCCTCTTTTATCATTCGTTAACCACAGTATGGTGTGTCAAAGCCACATATAATGGAATCGAATCTGTTTTATTTTGAAAAAAAAACTAAAAAAGAGAAACAAACGTTATAAGAGGAATTTTAACGTTTCTTGAAGGGCAAAGGACATTTATCGCAACCGTACAAAATGGATAGGTTTGCTCTTCAATTTGAGCTTTATTTCGTCAAAATATGTAAATAACTTTGGGAGATATGGCGAATAGTATGTAGTATATAGTAACAATGGATAACAATATAATATATATGTAGCATGACAAATGCTATATTGTTGAATAGTTGCCTAACAACATATATATACCAAATAGGAGAGTTTTTAAAAAAATTGAAGAAATTAGTGGTTGAAGCCATACATTTTCCAGTTACAACGAGTGTCACGTGGTCTCATCAGCCGTGAGAGGGTTAACTATTTCTTGTAAAGCAACAGGTACTACGTTCATTTCTTAGTGCAGTTTGTAGTAATTTGTGCATTTATTTTCTCGTGATGATGTGTAGAACATTTAGTTAGCATATTTGGTTGAGATTTGGAAAAAATATACAGGGTGATGCCAAATTCAGCTTTGTAGTACAGAAAGTATAAATTGGTTTTCAAAATGTGAAGAAAGTGCATATATTAACGAATGTCCTGTATGTACTTCTGAATGGTACAATAACATATTCCTCTTTTATCATTCTTTAACCACAGTATGGTGTGTCAAAGCCACATATAATGGAATCGAATCTGTTTTATTTTGAAAAAACTAAAAAAGAGAAACAAACGTTATAAGAGGAATTTTAACGTTTCTTCAAGGGCAAAGGACCCTTATCGCAAAAGGACAAAATGGATAGGTTTGCTCTTCAATTTGAGCTTTATTTCGTCAAAATATGTAAATAACTTTGGGAGATATGGCGAATAGTATGTAGTATATAGTAACAATGGATAACAATATAATATATATGTAGCATGACAAATGCTATATTGTTGAATAGTTGCCTAACAACATATATATACCAAATAGGAGAGTTTTTAAAAAAATTGAAGAAATTAGTGGTTGAAGCCATACATTTTCCAGTTACAACGAGTGTCACGTGGTCTCATCAGCCGTGAGAGGGTTAACTATTTCTTCTAAAGCAACAGGTACTACGTTCATTTTTTAGTGCAGTTTGTAGTAATTTGTGCATTTATTTTCTCGTGATGATGTGTAGAACATTTAGTTAGCATATTTAGTTGAGATTTGGAAAAAATATACAGGGTGATGGCAAATTCAGCTTTGTAGTACAGAAAGTATAAATTGGTTTTCAAAATGTGAAGAAAGTGCATATATTAACGAATGTCCTGTATGTACTTCTGAATGGTACAGTAACATATTCCTCTTTTATCATTCGTTAACCACAGTATGGTGTGTCAAAGCCACATATAATGGAATCGAATCTGTTTTATTTTGAAAAAACTAAAAAAGAGAAACAAACGTTATAAGAGGAATTTTAACGTTTCTTCAAAAGCAAAGGACCCTTATCGCAAAAGGACAAAATGGAGGGGTTTCCTCTTCAATTTTAGCTTTATTTCGTCAAAATATGTAAATAACTTTGGGAGATATGGCGAATAGTATGTAGTATAAAGTAACAATGATTAACAATATAATATATATGTAGCATGACAAATGCTATATTGTTGAATAGTTGCCTAACAACATATATATACCAAATAGGAGAGTTTTTAAAAAAAATTGAAGAAATTAGTGGTTGAAGCCATACATTTTCCAGTTACAACGAGTGTCACGTGGTCTCATCAGCCGTGAGAGGGTTAACTATTTCTTCTAAAGCAACAGGTACTACGTTCATTTTTTAGTGCAGTTTGTAGTAATTTGTGCATTTATTTTCTCGTGATAATGTGTAGAACATTTAGTTAGCATATTTGGTTGAGATTTGGAAAAAATATACAGGGTGATGCCAAATTCAGCTTTGTAGTACAGAAAGTATAAATTGGTTTTCAAAATGTGAAGAAAGTGCATATATTAACGAATGTCCTGTATGTACTTCTGAATGGTACAATAACATATTCCTCTTTTATCATTCTTTAACCACAATATGGTGTGTCAAAGCCACATATAATGGAATCGAATCTGTTTTATTTTGAAAAAACTAAAAAAGAGAAACAAACGTTATAAGAGGAATTTTAACGTTTCTTCAAGGGCAAAGGACCCTTATCGCAAAAGGACAAAATGGAGGGGTTTCCTCTTCAATTTTAGCTTTATTTCGTCAAAATATGTAAATAACTTTGGGAGATATGGCGAATAGTATGTAGTATATAGTAACAATGGATAACAATATAATATATATGTAGAATGACATATGCTATATTGTTGAATAGTTGCCTAACAACATATATATACCAAATAGGAGAGTTTTTAAAAAAATTGAAGAAATTAGTGGTTGAAGCCATACATTTTCCAGTTGCAACGAGTGTCACGTGGTCTCATCAGCCGTGAGAGGGTTAACTATTTCTTCTAAAGCAACAGGTACTACGTTCATTTTTTAGTGCAGTTTGTAGTAATTTGTGCATTTATTTTCTCGTGATGATGTGTAGAACATTTAGTAGCATATTTGTTTGAGATTTGGAAAAAATATACAGGGTGATGCCAAATTCAGCTTTGTAGTACAGAAAGTATAAATTGGTTTTCAAAATGTGAAGAAAGTGCATATATTAACGAATGTCCTGTATGTACTTCTGAATGGTACAGTAACATATTCCTCTTTTATCGTTCGTTAACCACAGTATGGTGTGTCAAAGCCACATATAATGGAATCGAATCTGTTTTATTTTGAAAAAACTAAAAAAGAGAAACAAACGTTATAAGAGGAATTTTAACGTTTCTTCAAGGGCAAAGGACCCTTATCGCAAAAGGACAAAATGGAGGGGTTTCCTCTTCAATTTTAGCTTTATTTCGTCAAAATATGTAAATAACTTTGGGAGATATGGCGAATAGTATGTAGTATATAGTAACAATGATTAACAATATAATATATATGTAGAATGACATATGCTATATTGTTGAATAGTTGCCTAACAACATATATATACCAAATAGGAGAGTTTTTAAAAAAAAATTGAAGAAATTAGTGGTTTAAGCCATACATTTTCCAGTTACAACGAGTGTCACGTGGTCTCATCAACCGTGAGAGGGTTAATTATTTCTTCTAAAGCAACAGGTACTACGTTCATTTTTTAGTGCAGTTTGTAGTAATTTGTGCATTTATTTTCCGCTGATGATGTGTAGAACATTTAGTTAGCATTTTTGGTTGAGATTTGGAAAAAATATACAGGGTGATGCAAAATTCAGCTTTGTAGTACAGAAAGTAAAAATTGGTTTTCAAAATGTGAAGAAAGTGCATATATTAACGAATGCCCTGTATGTACTTCTGAATGGCACAGTAACATATTCCTCTTTTATCATTCGTTAACCACAGTATGGTGTGTCAAAGCCACATATAATGGAATCAAATCTGTTTTATTTTGAAAAAAAAAACTAAAAAAGAGAAACAAACGTTATAAGAGGAATTTTAACGTTTCTTCAAGGGCAAAGGACATTTATCGCAACCGTACAAAATGGATAGGTTTGCTCTTCAATTTGAGCTTTATTTCGTCAAAATATGTAAATAACTTTGGGAGATATGGCGAATAGTATGTAGTATATAGTAACAATGGATAACAATATAATATATATGTAGCATGACAAATGCTATATTGTTGAATAGTTGCCTAACAACATATATATACCAAATAGGAGAGTTTTTAAAAAAATTGAAGAAATTAGTGGTTGAAGCCATACATTTTCCAGTTACAACGAGTGTCACGTGGTCTCATCAGCCGTGAGAGGGTTAACTATTTCTTCTAAAGCAACAGGTACTACGTTCATTTTTTAGTGCAGTTTGTAGTAATTTGTGCATTTATTTTCTCGTGATGATGTGTAGAACATTTAGTTAGCATATTTGGTTGAGATTTGGAAAAAATATACAGGGTGATGGCAAATTCAGCTTTGTAGTACAGAAAGTATAAATTGGTTTTCAAAATGTGAAGAAAGTGCATATATTAACGAATGTCCTGTATGTACTTCTGAATGGTACAGTAACATATTCCTCTTTTATCATTCGTTAACCACAGTATGGTGTGTCAAAGCCACATATAATGGAATCGAATCTGTTTTATTTTGAAAAAACTAAAAAAGAGAAACAAACGTTATAAGAGGAATTTTAACGTTTCTTCAAAAGCAAAGGACCCTTATCGCAAAAGGACAAAATGGAGGGGTTTCCTCTTCAATTTTAGCTTTATTTCGTCAAAATATGTAAATAACTTTGGGAGATATGGCGAATAGTATGTAGTATAAAGTAACAATGATTAACAATATAATATATATGTAGAATGACATATGCTATATTATTGAATAGTTGCCTAACAACATATATATACCAAATAGGAGAGTTTTTAAAAAAATTGAAGAAATTAGTGGTTGATGCCATACATTTTCCAGTTACAACGAGTGTCACGTGGTCTCATCAGCCGTGAGAGGGTTAACTATTTCTTCTAAAGCAACAGGTACTACGTTCATTTTTTAGTGCAGTTTGTAGTAATTTGTGCATTTATTTTCTCGTGATGATGTGTAGAACATATAGTTAGCATATTTGGTTGAGATTTGGAAAAAATATACAGGGTGATGCCAAATTCAGCTTTGTAGTACAGAAAGTATAAATTGGTTTTCAAAATGTGAAGAAAGTGCATATATTACCGAATGCCCTGTATGTACTTCTGAATGGCACAGTAACATGTTCCTCTTTTATCATTCGTTAACCACAGTATGGTGTGTCAAAGCCACATATAATGGAATCGAATCTGTTTTATTTTGAAAAAAAAAAACTAAAAAAGAGAAACAAACGTTATAAGAGGAATTTTAACGTTTCTTGAAGGGCAAAGGACATTTATCGCAACCGTACAAAATGGATAGGTTTGCTCTTCAATTTGAGCTTTATTTCGTCAAAATATGTAAATAACTTTGGGAGATATGGCGAATAGTATGTAGTATATAGTAACAATGGATAACAATATAATATATATGTAGCATGACAAATTCTATATTGTTGAATAGTTGCCTAACAACATATATATACCAAATAGGAGAGTTTTTAAAAAAAATTGAAGAAATTAGTGGTTGAAGCCATACATTTTCCAGTTACAACGAGTGTCACGTGGTCTCATCAGCCGTGAGAGGGTTAACTATTTCTTGTAAAGCAACAGGTACTACGTTCATTTTTTAGTGCAGTTTGTAGTAATTTGAGCATTTATTTTCTCGTGATGATGTGTAGAACATTTAGTTAGCATATTTGGTTGAGATTTGGAAAAAATATACAGGGTGATGCCAAATTCAGCTTTGTAGTACAGAAAGTATAAATTGGTTTTCAAAATGTGAAGAAAGTGCATATATTAACGAATGTCCTGTATGTACTTCTGAATGGTACAGTAACATATTCCTCTTTTATCATTCGTTAACCACAGTATGGTGTGTCAAAGCCACATATAATGGAATCGAATCTGTTTTATTTTGAAAAATCTAAAAAAGAGAAACAAACGTTATAAGAGGAATTTTAACGTTTCTTCAAGGGCAAAGGACCCTTATCGCAAAAGGACAAAATGGAGGGGTTTCCTCTTCAATTTTAGCTTTATTTCGTCAAAATATGTAAATAACTTTGGGAGATATGGCGAATAGTATGTAGTATATAGTAACAATGATTAACAATATAATATATATGTAGAATGACATATGCTATATTGTTGAATAGTTGCCTAACAACATATATATACCAAATAGGAGAGTTTTTAAAAAAATTGAAGAAATTAGTGGTTGAAGCCATACATTTTCCAGTTACAACGAGTGTCACGTGGTCTCATCAGCCGTGAGAGGGTTAACTATTTCTTCTAAAGCAACAGGTACTACGTTCATTTTTTAGTGCAGTTTGTAGTAATTTGTGCATTTATTTTCTCGTGATGATGTGTAGAACATTTAGTTAGCATATTTGGTTGAGATTTGGAAAAAATATACAGGGTGATGCCAAATTCAGCTTTGTAGTACAGAAAGTATAAATTGGTTTTCAAAATGTGAAGAAAGTGCATATATTAACGAATGTCCTGTATGTACTTCTGAATGGTACAGTAACATATTCTTCTTTTATCATTCGTTAACCACAGTATGGTGTGTCAAAGCCACATATAATGGAATCGAATCTGTTTTATTTTGAAAAAACTAGAAAAGAGAAACAAATGTTATAAGAGGAATTTTAACGTTTCTTCAAGGGCAAAGGACCCTTATCGTAAAAGGACAAAATGGAGGGGTTTCCTCTTCAATTTGAGCTTTATTTCGTCAAAATATGTAAATAACTTTGGGAGATATGGCGAATAGTATGTAGTATATAGTAACAATGATTAACAATATAATATATATGTAGAATGACATATGCTATATTGTTGAATAGTTGCCTAACAACATATATATACCAAATAGGAGAGTTTTTAAAAAAAAATTGAAGAAATTAGTGGTTTAAGCCATACATTTTCCAGTTACAACGAGTGTCACGTGGTCTCATCAAACGTGTGAGGGTTAATTATTTCTTCTAAAGCAACAGGTACTACGTTCATTTTTTAGTGCAGTTTGTAGTAATTTGTGCATTTATTTTCCGCTGATGATGTGTAGAACATTTAGTTAGCATATTTGGTTGAGATTTGGAAAAAATATACAGGGTGATGCAAAATTCAGCTTTGTAGTACAGAAAGTATAAATTGGTTTTCAAAATGTGAAGAAAGTGCATATATTAACGAATGCCCTGTATGTACTTCTGAATGGCACAGTAACATATTCCTCTTTTTTCATTCGTTAACCACAGTATGGTGTGTCAAAGCCACTATATAATGGAATCGAATCTGTTTTATTTTGAAAAAAAAAAACTAAAAAAGAGAAACAAACGTTATAAGAGGAATTTTAACGTTTCTTGAAGGGCAAAGGACATTTATCGCAACCGTACAAAATGGATAGGTTTGCTCTTCAATTTGAGCTTTATTTCGTCAAAATATGTAAATAACTTTGGGAGATATGGCGAATAGTATGTAGTATATAGTAACAATGGATAACAATATAATATATATGTAGCATGACAAATGCTATATTGTTGAATAGTTGCCTAACAACATATATATACCAAATAGGAGAGTTTTTAAAAAAAATTGAAGAAATTAGTGGTTGAAGCCATACATTTTCCAGTTACAACGAGTGTCACGTGGTCTCATCAGCCGTGAGAGGGTTAACTATTTCTTCTAAAGCAACAGGTACTACGTTCATTTTTTAGTGCAGTTTGTAGTAATTTGTGCATTTATTTTCTCGTGATGATGTGTAGAACATTTAGTTAGCATATTTGGTTGAGATTTGGAAAAAATATACAGGGTGATGCCAAATTCAGCTTTGTAGTACAGAAAGTATAAATTGGTTTTCAAAATGTGAAGAAAGTGCATATATTAACGAATGTCCTGTATGTACTTCTGAATGGTACAGTAACATATTCCTCTTTTATCATTCGTTAACCACAGTATGGTGTGTCAAAGCCACATATAATGGAATCGAATCTGTTTTATTTTGAAAAAACTAAAAAAGAGAAACAAACGTTATAAGAGGAATTTTAACGTTTCTTCAAGGGCAAAGGACCCTTATCGCAAAAGGACAAAATGGAGGGGTTTCCTCTTCAATTTTAGCTTTATTTCATCAAAATATGTAAATAACTTTGGGAGATATGGCGAATAGTATGTAGTATATAGTAACAATGATTAACAATATAATATATATGTAGAATGACATATGCTATATTGTTGAATAGTTGCCTAACAACATATATATACAAAATAGGAGAGTTTTTAAAAAAATTGAAGAAATTAGTGGTTGAAGCCATACATTTTCCAGTTACAACGAGTGTCACGTGGTCTCATCAGCCGTGAGAGGGTTAACTATTTCTTCTAAAGCAACAGGTACTACGTTCATTTTTTAGTGCAGTTTGTAGTAATTTGTGCATTTATTTTCTCGTGATGATGTGTAGAACATTTAGTTAGCATATTTGGTTGAGATTTGGAAAAAATATACAGGGTGATGCAAAATTCAGCTTTGTAGTACAGAAAGTATAAATTGGTTTTCAAAATGTGAAGAAAGTGCATATATTAACGAATGTCCTGTATGTACTTCTGAATGGTACAGTAACATATTCCTCTTTTATCGTTCGTTAACCACAGTATGGTGTGTCAAAGCCACATATAATGGAATCGAATCTGTTTTATTTTGAAAAAACTAAAAAAGAGAAACAAACGTTATAAGAGGAATTTTAACGTTTCTTCAAGGGCAAAGGACCCTTATCGCAAAAGGACAAAATGGAGGGGTTTCCTCTTCAATTTTAGCTTTATTTCGTCAAAATATGTAAATAACTTTGGGAGATATGGCGAATAGTATGTAGTATATAGTAACAATGATTAACAATATAATATATATGTAGAATGACATATGCTATATTGTTGAATAGTTGCCTAACAACATATATATACCAAATAGGAGAGTTTTTAAAAAAAATTGAAGAAATTAGTGGTTTAAGCCATACATTTTCCAGTTACAACGAGTGTCACGTGGTCTCATCAGCCGTGAGAGGGTTAATTATTTCTTCTAAAGCAACAGGTACTACGTTCATTTTTTAGTGCAGTTTGTAGTAATTTGTGCATTTATTTTCCGCTGATGATGTGTAGAACATTTAGTTAGCATTTTTGGTTGAGATTTGGAAAAAATATACAGGGTGATGCAAAATTCAGCTTTGTAGTACAGAAAGTAAAAATTGGTTTTCAAAATGTGAAGAAAGTGCATATATTAACGAATGCCCTGTATGTACTTCTGAATGGCACAGTAACATATTCCTCTTTTATCATTCGTTAACCACAGTATGGTGTGTCAAAGCCACATATAATGGAATCAAATCTGTTTTATTTTGAAAAAAAAAAAACTAAAAAAGAGAAACAAACGTTATAAGAGGAATTTTAACGTTTCTTGAAGGGCAAAGGACATTTATCGCAACCGTACAAAATGGATAGGTTTGCTCTTCAATTTGAGCTTTATTTCGTCAAAATATGTAAATAACTTTGGGAGATATGGCGAATAGTATGTAGTATATAGTAACAATGGATAACAATATAATATATATGTAGCATGACAAATGCTATATTGTTGAATAGTTGCCTAACAACATATATATACCAAATAGGAGAGTTTTTAAAAAAATTGAAGAAATTAGTGGTTGAAGCCATACATTTTCCAGTTACAACGAGTGTCACGTGGTCTCATCAGCCGTGAGAGGGTTAACTATTTCTTCTAAAGCAACAGGTACTACGTTCATTTTTTAGTGCAGTTTGTAGTAATTTGTGCATTTATTTCTCGTGATGATGTGTAGAACATTTAGTTAGCATATTTGGTTGAGATTTGGAAAAAATATACAGGGTGATGCCAAATTCAGCTTTGTAGTACAGAAAGTATAAATTGGTTTTCAAAATGTGAAGAAAGTGCATATATTAACGAATGTCCTGTATGTACTTCTGAATGGTACAGTAACATATTCCTCTTTTATCATTCGTAACCACAGTATGGTGTGTCAAAGCCACATATAATGGAATCGAATCTGTTTTATTTTGAAAAATCTAAAAAAGAGAAACAAACGTTATAAGAGGAATTTTAACGTTTCTTCAAGGGCAAAGGACCCTTATCGCAAAAGGACAAAATGGAGGGTTTCCTCTTCAATTTTAGCTTTATTTCGTCAAAATATGTAAATAACTTTGGGAGATATGGCGAATAGTATGTAGTATATAGTAACAATGATTAACAATATAATATATATGTAGAATGACATATGCTATATTGTTGAATAGTTGCCTAACAACATATATATACCAAATAGGAGAGTTTTTAAAAAAATTGAAGAAATTAGTGGTTGAAGCCATACATTTTCCAGTTACAACGAGTGTCACGTGGTCTCATCAGCCGTGAGAGGGTTAACTATTTCTTCTAAAGCAACAGGTACTACGTTCATTTTTAGTGCAGTTTGTAGTAATTTGTGCATTTATTTTCTCGTGATGATGTGTAGAACATTTAGTTAGCATATTTGGTTGAGATTTGGAAAAAATATACAGGGTGATGCCAAATTCAGCTTTGTAGTACAGAAAGTATAAATTGGTTTTCAAAATGTGAAGAAAGTGCATATATTAACGAATGTCCTGTATGTACTTCTGAATGGTACAGTAACATATTCTTCTTTTATCATTCGTTAACCACAGTATGGTGTGTCAAAGCCACATATAATGGAATCGAATCTGTTTTATTTTGAAAAAACTAGAAAAGAGAAACAAATGTTATAAGAGGAATTTTAACGTTTCTTCAAGGGCAAAGGACCCTTATCGTAAAAGGACAAAATGGAGGGGTTTCCTCTTCAATTTGAGCTTTATTTCGTCAAAATATGTAAATAACTTTGGGAGATATGGCGAATAGTATGTAGTATATAGTAACAATGATTAACAATATAATATATATGTAGAATGACATATGCTATATTGTTGAATAGTTGCCTAACAACATATATATACCAAATAGGAGAGTTTTTAAAAAAAATTGAAGAAATTAGTGGTTTAAGCCATACATTTTCCAGTTACAACGAGTGTCACGTGGTCTCATCAAACGTGTGAGGGTTAATTATTTCTTCTAAAGCAACAGGTACTACGTTCATTTTTTAGTGCAGTTTGTAGTAATTTGTGCATTTATTTTCCGCTGATGATGTGTAGAACATTTAGTTAGCATATTTGGTTGAGATTTGGAAAAAATATACAGGGTGATGCAAAATTCAGCTTTGTAGTACAGAAAGTATAAATTGGTTTTCAAAATGTGAAGAAAGTGCATATATTAACGAATGCCCTGTATGTACTTCTGAATGGCACAGTAACATATTCCTCTTTTTTCATTCGTTAACCACAGTATGGTGTGTCAAAGCCACTATATAATGGAATCGAATCTGTTTTATTTTGAAAAAAAAAAACTAAAAAAGAGAAACAAACGTTATAAGAGGAATTTTAACGTTTCTTGAAGGGCAAAGGACATTTATCGCAACCGTACAAAATGGATAGGTTTGCTCTTCAATTTGAGCTTTATTTCGTCAAAATATGTAAATAACTTTGGGAGATATGGCGAATAGTATGTAGTATATAGTAACAATGGATAACAATATAATATATATGTAGCATGACAAATGCTATATTGTTGAATAGTTGCCTAACAACATATATATACCAAATAGGAGAGTTTTTAAAAAAAATTGAAGAAATTAGTGGTTGAAGCCATACATTTTCCAGTTACAACGAGTGTCACGTGGTCTCATCAGCCGTGAGAGGGTTAACTATTTCTTCTAAAGCAACAGGTACTACGTTCATTTTTTAGTGCAGTTTGTAGTAATTTGTGCATTTATTTTCTCGTGATGATGTGTAGAACATTTAGTTAGCATATTTGGTTGAGATTTGGAAAAAATATACAGGGTGATGCCAAATTCAGCTTTGTAGTACAGAAAGTATAAATTGGTTTTCAAAATGTGAAGAAAGTGCATATATTAACGAATGTCCTGTATGTACTTCTGAATGGTACAGTAACATATTCCTCTTTTATCATTCGTTAACCACAGTATGGTGTGTCAAAGCCACATATAATGGAATCGAATCTGTTTTATTTTGAAAAAACTAAAAAAGAGAAACAAACGTTATAAGAGGAATTTTAACGTTTCTTCAAGGGCAAAGGACCCTTATCGCAAAAGGACAAAATGGAGGGGTTTCCTCTTCAATTTTAGCTTTATTTCATCAAAATATGTAAATAACTTTGGGAGATATGGCGAATAGTATGTAGTATATAGTAACAATGATTAACAATATAATATATATGTAGAATGACATATGCTATATTGTTGAATAGTTGCCTAACAACATATATATACAAAATAGGAGAGTTTTTAAAAAATTGAAGAAATTAGTGGTTGAAGCCATACATTTTCCAGTTACAACGAGTGTCACGTGGTCTCATCAGCCGTGAGAGGGTTAACTATTTCTTCTAAAGCAACAGGTACTACGTTCATTTTTTAGTGCAGTTTGTAGTAATTTGTGCATTTATTTTCTCGTGATGATGTGTAGAACATTTAGTTAGCATATTTGGTTGAGATTTGGAAAAAATATACAGGGTGATGCAAAATTCAGCTTTGTAGTACAGAAAGTATAAATTGGTTTTCAAAATGTGAAGAAAGTGCATATATTAACGAATGTCCTGTATGTACTTCTGAATGGTACAGTAACATATTCCTCTTTTATCGTTCGTTAACCACAGTATGGTGTGTCAAAGCCACATATAATGGAATCGAATCTGTTTTATTTTGAAAAAACTAAAAAAGAGAAACAAACGTTATAAGAGGAATTTTAACGTTTCTTCAAGGGCAAAGGACCCTTATCGCAAAAGGACAAAATGGAGGGGTTTCCTCTTCAATTTTAGCTTTATTTCGTCAAAATATGTAAATAACTTTGGGAGATATGGCGAATAGTATGTAGTATATAGTAACAATGATTAACAATATAATATATATGTAGAATGACATATGCTATATTGTTGAATAGTTGCCTAACAACATATATATACCAAATAGGAGAGTTTTTAAAAAAAATTGAAGAAATTAGTGGTTTAAGCCATACATTTTCCAGTTACAACGAGTGTCACGTGGTCTCATCAGCCGTGAGAGGGTTAATTATTTCTTCTAAAGCAACAGGTACTACGTTCATTTTTTAGTGCAGTTTGTAGTAATTTGTGCATTTATTTTCCGCTGATGATGTGTAGAACATTTAGTTAGCATTTTTGGTTGAGATTTGGAAAAAATATACAGGGTGATGCAAAATTCAGCTTTGTAGTACAGAAAGTAAAAATTGGTTTTCAAAATGTGAAGAAAGTGCATATATTAACGAATGCCCTGTATGTACTTCTGAATGGCACAGTAACATATTCCTCTTTTATCATTCGTTAACCACAGTATGGTGTGTCAAAGCCACATATAATGGAATCAAATCTGTTTTATTTTGAAAAAAAAAAAACTAAAAAAGAGAAACAAACGTTATAAGAGGAATTTTAACGTTTCTTGAAGGGCAAAGGACATTTATCGCAACCGTACAAAATGGATAGGTTTGCTCTTCAATTTGAGCTTTATTTCGTCAAAATATGTAAATAACTTTGGGAGATATGGCGAATAGTATGTAGTATATAGTAACAATGGATAACAATATAATATATATGTAGCATGACAAATGCTATATTGTTGAATAGTTGCCTAACAACATATATATACCAAATAGGAGAGTTTTTAAAAAAATTGAAGAAATTAGTGGTTGAAGCCATACATTTTCCAGTTACAACGAGTGTCACGTGGTCTCATCAGCCGTGAGAGGGTTAACTATTTCTTCTAAAGCAACAGGTACTACGTTCATTTTTTAGTGCAGTTTGTAGTAATTTGTGCATTTATTTTCTCGTGATGATGTGTAGAACATTTAGTTAGCATATTTGGTTGAGATTTGGAAAAAATATACAGGGTGATGCCAAATTCAGCTTTGTAGTACAGAAAGTATAAATTGGTTTTCAAAATGTGAAGAAAGTGCATATATTAACGAATGTCCTGTATGTACTTCTGAATGGTACAGTAACATATTCCTCTTTTATCATTCGTAACCACAGTATGGTGTGTCAAAGCCACATATAATGGAATCGAATCTGTTTTATTTTGAAAAATCTAAAAAAGAGAAACAAACGTTATAAGAGGAATTTTAACGTTTCTTCAAGGGCAAAGGACCCTTATCGCAAAAGGACAAAATGGAGGGGTTTCCTCTTCAATTTTAGCTTTATTTCGTCAAAATATGTAAATAACTTTGAGAGATATGGCGAATAGTATGTAGTATATAGTAACAATGATTAACAATATAATATATATGTAGAATGACATATGCTATATTGTTGAATAGTTGCCTAACAACATATATATACCAAATAGGAGAGTTTTTAAAAAAATTGAAGAAATTAGTGGTTGAAGCCATACATTTTCCAGTTACAACGAGTGTCACGTGGTCTCATCAGCCGTGAGAGGGTTAACTATTTCTTCTAAAGCAACAGGTACTACGTTCATTTTTTAGTGCAGTTTGTAGTAATTTGTGCATTTATTTTCTCGTGATGATGTGTAGAACATTTAGTTAGCATATTTGGTTGAGATTTGGAAAAAATATACAGGGTGATGCCAAATTCAGCTTTGTAGTACAGAAAGTATAAATTGGTTTTCAAAATGTGAAGAAAGTGCATATATTAACGAATGTCCTGTATGTACTTCTGAATGGTACAGTAACATATTCTTCTTTTATCATTCGTTAACCACAGTATGGTGTGTCAAAGCCACATATAATGGAATCGAATCTGTTTTATTTTGAAAAAACTAGAAAAGAGAAACAAACGTTATAAGAGGAATTTTAACGTTTCTTCAAGGGCAAAGGAACTTATCGTAAAAGGACAAAATGGAGGGTTTCCTCTTCAATTTTAGCTTTATTTCGTCAAAATATGTAAATAACTTTGGGAGATACGGCGAATAGTATGTAGTATATAGTAACAATGGATAACAATATAATATATATGTAGAATGACATATGCTATATTGTTGAATAGTTGCCTAACAACATATATATACCAAATAGGAGAGTTTTTAAAAAAATTGAAGAAATTAGTGGTTTAAGCCATACATTTTCCAGTTGCAACGAGTGTCACGTGGTCTCATCAGCCGTGAGAGGGTTAACTATTTCTTCTAAAGCAACAGGTACTACGTTCATTTTTTAGTGCAGTTTGTAGTAATTTGTGCATTTATTTTCTCGTGATGATGTGTAGAACATTTAGTAGCATATTTGTTTGAGATTTGGAAAAAATATACAGGGTGATGCCAAATTCAGCTTTGTAGTACAGAAAGTATAAATTGGTTTTCAAAATGTGAAGAAAGTGCATATATTAACGAATGTCCTGTATGTACTTCTGAATGGTACAGTAACATATTCCTCTTTTATCATTCGTTAACCACAGTATGGTGTGTCAAAGCCACATATAATGGAATCGAATCTGTTTTATTTTGAAAAAAAAAAACTAAAAAAGAGAAACAAACGTTATAAGAGGAATTTTAACGTTTCTTCAAGGGCAAAGGACCCTTATCGCAAAAGGACAAAATGGAGGGGTTTCCTCTTCAATTTTAGCTTTATTTCGTCAAAATATGTAAATAACTTTGGGAGATATGGCGAATAGTATGTAGTATATAGTAACAATGATTAACAATATAATATATATGTAGAATGACATATGCTATATTGTTGAATAGTTGCCTAACAACATATATATACAAAATAGGAGAGTTTTTAAAAAAATTGAAGAAATTAGTGGTTGAAGCCATACATTTTCCAGTTACAACGAGTGTCACGTGGTCTCATCAGCCGTGAGAGGGTTAACTATTTCTTCTAAAGCAACAGGTACTACGTTCATTTTTTAGTGCAGTTTGTAGTAATTTGTGCATTTATTTTCTCGTGATGATGTGTAGAACATTTAGTTAGCATATTTGGTTGAGATTTGGAAAAAATATACAGGGTGATGCCAAATTCAGCTTTGTAGTACAGAAAGTATAAATTGGTTTTCAAAATGTGAAGAAAGTGCATATATTAACAAATGTCCTGTATGTACTTCTGAATGGTACAGTAACATATTCCTCTTTTATCATTCGTTAACCACAGTATGGTGTGTCAAAGCCACATATAATGGAATCGAATCTGTTTTATTTTGAAAAAACTAAAAAAGAGAAAAAAACGTTATAAGAGGAATTTTAACGTTTCTTCAAGGGCAAAGGACCCTTATCGCAAAAGGACAAAATGGAGGGGTTTCCTCTTCAATTTCAGCTTTATTTCGTCAAAATATGTAAATAACTTTGGGAGATATGGCGAATAGTATGTAGTATATAGTAACAATGGATAACAATATAATATATATGTAGAATGACATATGCTATATTGTTGAATAGTTGCCTAACAACATATATATACCAAATAGGAGAGTTTTTAAAAAAATTGAGGAAATTAGTGGTTGAAGCCATACATTTTCCAGTTACAACGAGTGTCACGTGGTCTCATCAGCCGTGAGAGGGTTAACTATTTCTTCTAAAGCAACAGGAACTACGTTCATTTTTTAATGCAGTTTGTAGTAATTTGTGCATTTATTTTCCCGTGATGATGTGTAAAACATTTAGTTAGCATATTTAGTTGAGATTTGGAAAAAATATACAGGGTGATGCAAAATTCAGCTTTGTAGTACAGAAAGTATAAATTGGTTTTCAAAATGTGAAGAAAGTGCATATATTAACGAATGCCCTGCATGTACTTCTGAATGGCACAGTAACATATTCCTCTTTTATCATTCGTTAACCACAGTATGGTGTGTCAAAGCCACTATATAATGGAATCGAATCTGTTTTATTTTGAAAAAACTAAAAAAGAGAAACAAACCTTATAGGAGGAATTTTAACGTTTCTTCAAGGGCAAAGGACCTTAGCGCAACCGTACAAAATGGAGGGGTTTCCTCTTCAATTTTAGCTTTATTTCGTCAAAATATGTAAATAACTTTGGGAGATATGGCGAATAGTATGTAGTATATAGTAACAATGATTAACAATATAATATATATGTAGAATGACATATGCTATATTGTTGAATAGTTGCCTAACAACATATATATACCAAATAGGAGAGTTTTTAAAAAAAAATTGAAGAAATTAGTGGTTTAAGCCATACATTTTCCAGTTACAACGAGTTTCACGTGGTCTCATCAAACGTGAGAGGGTTAATTATTTCTTCTAAAGCAACAGGTACTACGTTCATTTTTTAGTGCAGTTTGTAGTAATTTGTGCATTTATTTTCCGCTGATGATGTGTAGAACATTTAGTTAGCATATTTGGTTGAGATTTGGAAAAAATATACAGGGTGATGCAAAATTCAGCTTTGTAGTACAGAAAGTATAATTTGGTTTTCAAAATGTGAAGAAAGTGCATATATTAACGAATACCCTGTATGTACTTCTGAATGGCACAGTAACATATTCCTCTTTTTTCATTCGTTAACCACAGTATGGTGTGTCAAAGCCACTATATAATGGAATCGAATCTGTTTTATTTTGAAAAAACTAAAAAAGAGAAACAAACGTTATAAGAGGAATTTTAACGTTTCTTCAAGGGCAAAGGACCCTTATCGCAAAAGGACAAAATGGAGGGGTTTCCTCTTCAATTTTAGCTTTATTTCGTCAAAATATGTAAATAACTTTGGGAGATATGGCGAATAGTATGTAGTATATAGTAACAATGGATAACAATATAATATATATGTAGAATGACATATGCTATATTGTTGAATAGTTGCCTAACAACATATATATACCAAATAGGAGAGTTTTTAAAAAAATTGAAGAAATTAGTGGTTGAAGCCATACATTTTCCAGTTGCAACGAGTGTCACGTGGTCTCATCAGCCGTGAGAGGGTTAACTATTTCTTCTAAAGCAACAGGTACTACGTTCATTTTTTAGTGCAGTTTGTAGTAATTTGTGCATTTATTTTCTCGTGATGATGTGTAGAACATTTAGTAGCATATTTGTTTGAGATTTGGAAAAAATATACAGGGTGATGCAAAATTCAGCTTTGTAGTACAGAAAGTATAAATTGGTTTTCAAAATGTGAAGAAAGTGCATATATTAACGAATGTCCTGTATGTACTTCTGAATGGTACAGTAACATATTCCTCTTTTATCATTCGTTAACCACAGTATGGTGTGTCAAAGCCACATATAATGGAATCGAATCTGTTTTATTTTGAAAAAACTAAAAAAGAGAAACAAACGTTATAAGAGGAATTTTAACGTTTCTTCAAGGGCAAAGGACCCTTATCGCAAAAGGACAAAATGGAGGGGTTTCCTCTTCAATTTTAGCTTTATTTCGTCAAAATATGTAAATAACTTTGGGAGATATGGCGAATAGTATGTAGTATATAGTAACAATGATTAACAATATAATATATATGTAGAATGACATATGCTATATTGTTGAATAGTTGCCTAACAACATATATATACCAAATAGGAGAGTTTTTAAAAAAATTGAAGAAATTAGTGGTTGAAGCCATACATTTTCCAGTTACAACGAGTGTCACGTGGTCTCATCAGCCGTGAGAGGGTTAACTATTTCTTCTAAAGCAACAGGTACTACGTTCATTTTTTAGTGCAGTTTGTAGTAATTTGTGCATTTATTTTCTCGTGATGATGTGTAGAACATTTAGTTAGCATATTTGGTTGAGATTTGGAAAAAATATACAGGGTGATGCCAAATTCAGCTTTGTAGTACAGAAAGTATAAATTGGTTTTCAAAATGTGAAGAAAGTGCATATATTATCGAATGTCCTGTATGTACTTCTGAATGGTACAATAACATATTCCTCTTTTATCATTCGTTAACCACAGTATGGTGTGTCAAAGCCACATATAATGGAATCGAATCTGTTTTATTTTGAAAAAACTAAAAAAGAGAAACAAACGTTATAAGAGGAATTTTAACGTTTCTTCAAGGGCAAAGGACCCTTATCGCAAAAGGACAAAATGGAGGGGTTTCCTCTTCAATTTTAGCTTTATTTCGTCAAAATATGTAAATAACTTTGGGAGATATGGCGAATAGTATGTAGTATATAGTAACAATGGATAACAATATAATATATATGTAGAATGACATATGCTATATTGTTGAATAGTTGCCTAACAACATATATATACCAAATAGGAGAGTTTTTAAAAAAATTGAAGAAATTAGTGGTTGAAGCCATACATTTTCCAGTTACAACGAGTGTCACGTGGTCTCATCAGCCGTGAGAGGGTTAACTATTTCTTCTAAAGCAACAGGTACTACGTTCATTTTTTAGTGCAGTTTGTAGTAATTTGTGCATTTATTTTCTCGTGATGATGTGTAGAACATTTAGTTAGCATATTTGGTTGAGATTTGGAAAAAATATACAGGGTGATGCCAAATTCAGCTTTGTAGTACAGAAAGTATAAATTGGTTTTCAAAATGTGAAGAAAGTGCATATATTAACGAATGTCCTGTATGTACTTCTGAATGGTACAGTAACATATTCCTCTTTTATCATTCGTTAACCACAGTATGGTGTGTCAAAGCCACATATAATGGAATCGAATCTGTTTTATTTTGAAAAAACTAAAAAAGAGAAAAAAACGTTATAAGAGGAATTTTAACGTTTCTTCAAGGGCAAAGGACCCTTATCGCAAAAGGACAAAATGGAGGGGTTTCCTCTTCAATTTCAGCTTTATTTCGTCAAAATATGTAAATAACTTTGGGAGATATGGCGAATAGTATGTAGTATATAGTAACAATGGATAACAATATAATATATATGTAGAATGACATATGCTATATTGTTGAATAGTTGCCTAACAACATATATATACCAAATAGGAGAGTTTTTAAAAAAATTGAGGAAATTAGTGGTTGAAGCCATACATTTTCCAGTTACAACGAGTGTCACGTGGTCTCATCAGCCGTGAGAGGGTTAACTATTTCTTCTAAAGCAACAGGAATTACGTTCATTTTTTAATGCAGTTTGTAGTAATTTGTGCATTTATTTTCCCGTGATGATGTGTAAAACATTTAGTTAGCATATTTAGTTGAGATTTGGAAAAAATATACAGGGTGATGCAAAATTCAGCTTTGTAGTACAGAAAGTATAAATTGGTTTTCAAAATGTGAAGAAAGTGCATATATTAACGAATGCCCTGCATGTACTTCTGAATGGCACAGTAACATATTCCTCTTTTATCATTCGTTAACCACAGTATGGTGTGTCAAACCCACTATATAATGGAATCGAATCTGTTTTATTTTGAAAAAACTAAAAAAGAGAAACAAACCTTATAGGAGGAATTTTAACATTTCTTCAAGGGCAAAGGACCTTAGCGCAACCGTACAAAATGGAGGGGTTTCCTCTTCAATTTTAGCTTTATTTCGTCAAAATATGTAAATAACTTTGGGAGATATGGCGAATAGTATGTAGTATATAGTAACAATGATTAACAATATAATATATATGTAGAATGACATATGCTATATTGTTGAATAGTTGCCTAACAACATATATATACCAAATAGGAGAGTTTTTTAAAAAAAATTGAAGAAATTAGTGGTTTAAGCCATACATTTTCCAGTTACAACGAGTTTCACGTGGTCTCATCAAACGTGAGAGGGTTAATTATTTCTTCTAAAGCAACAGGTACTACGTTCATTTTTTAGTGCAGTTTGTAGTAATTTGTGCATTTATTTTCCGCTGATGATGTGTAGAACATTTAGTTAGCATATTTGGTTGAGATTTGGAAAAAATATACAGGGTGATGCAAAATTCAGCTTTGTAGTACAGAAAGTATAAATTGGTTTTCAAAATGTGAAGAAAGTGCATATATTAACGAATACCCTGTATGTACTTCTGAATGGCACAGTAACATATTCCTCTTTTTTCATTCGTTAACCACAGTATGGTGTGTCAAAGCCACTATATAATGGAATCGAATCTGTTTTATTTTGAAAAAAAAAAACTAAAAAAGAGAAACAAACGTTATAAGAGGAATTTTAACGTTTCTTGAAGGGCAAAGGACATTTATCGCAACCGTACAAAATGGATAGGTTTGCTCTTCAATTTTAGCTTTATTTCGTCAAAATATGTAAATAACTTTGGGAGATATGGCGAATAGTATGTAGTATATAGTAACAATGGATAACAATATAATATATATGTAGAATGACATATGCTATATTGTTGAATAGTTGCCTAACAACATATATATACCAAATAGGAGAGTTTTTAAAAAAATTGAAGAAATTAGTGGTTGAAGCCATACATTTTCCAGTTACAACGAGTGTCACGTGGTCTCATCAGCCGTGAGAGGGTTAACTATTTCTTCTAAAGCAACAGGTACTACGTTCATTTTTTAGTGCAGTTTGTAGTAATTTGTGCATTTATTTTCTCGTGATGATGTGTAGAACATTTAGTTAGCATATTTGGTTGAGATTTGGAAAAAATATACAGGGTGATGCCAAATTCAGCTTTGTAGTACAGAAAGTATAAATTGGTTTTCAAAATGTGAAGAAAGTGCATATATTAACGAATGTCCTGTATGTACTTCTGAATGGTACAGTAACATATTCCTCTTTTATCATTCGTTAACCACAGTATGGTGTGTCAAAGCCACATATAATGGAATCGAATCTGTTTTATTTTGAAAAAACTAAAAAAGAGAAAAAAACGTTATAAGAGGAATTTTAACGTTTCTTCAAGGGCAAAGGACCCTTATCGCAAAAGGACAAAATGGAGGGGTTTCCTCTTCAATTTCAGCTTTATTTCGTCAAAATATGTAAATAACTTTGGGAGATATGGCGAATAGTATGTAGTATATAGTAACAATGGATAACAATATAATATATATGTAGAATGACATATGCTATATTGTTGAATAGTTGCCTAACAACATATATATACCAAATAGGAGAGTTTTTAAAAAAATTGAGGAAATTAGTGGTTGAAGCCATACATTTTCCAGTTACAACGAGTGTCACGTGGTCTCATCAGCCGTGAGAGGGTTAACTATTTCTTCTAAAGCAACAGGAATTACGTTCATTTTTTAATGCAGTTTGTAGTAATTTGTGCATTTATTTTCCCGTGATGATGTGTAAAACATTTAGTTAGCATATTTAGTTGAGATTTGGAAAAAATATACAGGGTGATGCAAAATTCAGCTTTGTAGTACAGAAAGTATAAATTGGTTTTCAAAATGTGAAGAAAGTGCATATATTAACGAATGCCCTGCATGTACTTCTGAATGGCACAGTAACATATTCCTCTTTTATCATTCGTTAACCACAGTATGGTGTGTCAAACCCACTATATAATGGAATCGAATCTGTTTTATTTTGAAAAAACTAAAAAAGAGAAACAAACCTTATAGGAGGAATTTTAACATTTCTTCAAGGGCAAAGGACCTTAGCGCAACCGTACAAAATGGAGGGGTTTCCTCTTCAATTTTAGCTTTATTTCGTCAAAATATGTAAATAACTTTGGGAGATATGGCGAATAGTATGTAGTATATAGTAACAATGATTAACAATATAATATATATGTAGAATGACATATGCTATATTGTTGAATAGTTGCCTAACAACATATATATACCAAATAGGAGAGTTTTTAAAAAAAAATTGAAGAAATTAGTGGTTTAAGCCATACATTTTCCAGTTACAACGAGTTTCACGTGGTCTCATCAAACGTGAGAGGGTTAATTATTTCTTCTAAAGCAACAGGTACTACGTTCATTTTTTAGTGCAGTTTGTAGTAATTTGTGCATTTATTTTCCGCTGATGATGTGTAGAACATTTAGTTAGCATATTTGGTTGAGATTTGGAAAAAATATACAGGGTGATGCAAAATTCAGCTTTGTAGTACAGAAAGTATAAATTGGTTTTCAAAATGTGAAGAAAGTGCATATATTAACGAATACCCTGTATGTACTTCTGAATGGCACAGTAACATATTCCTCTTTTTTCATTCGTTAACCACAGTATGGTGTGTCAAAGCCACTATATAATGGAATCGAATCTGTTTTATTTTGAAAAAAAAAAACTAAAAAAGAGAAACAAACGTTATAAGAGGAATTTTAACGTTTCTTGAAGGGCAAAGGACATTTATCGCAACCGTACAAAATGGATAGGTTTGCTCTTCAATTTTAGCTTTATTTCGTCAAAATATGTAAATAACTTTGGGAGATATGGCGAATAGTATGTAGTATATAGTAACAATGGATAACAATATAATATATATGTAGAATGACATATGCTATATTGTTGAATAGTTGCCTAACAACATATATATACCAAATAGGAGAGTTTTTAAAAAAATTGAAGAAATTAGTGGTTGAAGCCATACATTTTCCAGTTGCAACGAGTGTCACGTGGTCTCATCAGCCGTGAGAGGGTTAACTATTTCTTCTAAAGCAACAGGTACTACGTTCATTTTTTAGTGCAGTTGTAGTAATTTGTGCATTTATTTTCTCGTGATGATGTGTAGAACATTTAGTAGCATATTTGTTTGAGATTTGGAAAAAATATACAGGGTGATGCAAAATTCAGCTTTGTAGTACAGAAAGTATAAATTGGTTTTCAAAATGTGAAGAAAGTGCATATATTAACGAATGTCCTGTATGTACTTCTGAATGGTACAGTAACATATTCCTCTTTTATCATTCGTTAACCACAGTATGGTGTGTCAAAGCCACATATAATGGAATCGAATCTGTTTTATTTTGAAAAAACTAAAAAAGAGAAAAAAACGTTATAAGAGGAATTTTAACGTTTCTTCAAGGGCAAAGGACCCTTATCGCAAAAGGACAAAATGGAGGGGTTTCCTCTTCAATTTCAGCTTTATTTCTTCAAAATATGTAAATAACTTTGGGAGATATGGCGAATAGTATGTAGTATATAGTAACAATGGATAACAATATAATATATATGTAGAATGACATATGCTATATTGTTGAATAGTTGCCTAACAACATATATATACGAAATAGGAGAGTTTTTAAAAAAATTGAGGAAATTAGTGGTTGAAGCCATACATTTTCCAGTTACAACGAGTGTCACGTGGTCTCATCAGCCGTGAGAGGGTTAACTATTTCTTCTAAAGCAACAGGAACTACGTTCATTTTTTAATGCAGTTTGTAGTAATTTGTGCATTTATTTTCCCGTGATGATGTGTAAAACATTTAGTTAGCATATTTAGTTGAGATTTGGAAAAAATATGCAGGGTGATGCAAAATTCAGCTTTGTAGTACAGAAAGTATAAATTGGTTTTCAAAATGTGAAGAAAGTGCATATATTAACGAATGCCCTGCATGTACTTCTGAATGGCACAGTAACATATTCCTCTTTTATCATTCGTTAACCACAGTATGGTGTGTCAAAGCCACTATATAATGGAATCGAATCTGTTTTATTTTGAAAAAACTAAAAAAGAGAAACAAACCTTATAGGAGGAATTTTAACGTTTCTTCAAGGGCAAAGGACCTTAGCGCAACCGTACAAAATGGAGGGGTTTCCTCTTCAATTTTAGCTTTATTTCGTCAAAATATGTAAATAACTTTGGGAGATATGGCGAATAGTATGTAGTATATAGTAACAATGATTAACAATATAATATATATGTAGAATGACATATGCTATATTGTTGAATAGTTGCCTAACAACATATATATACCAAATAGGAGAGTTTTTAAAAAAAAATTGAAGAAATTAGTGGTTTAAGCCATACATTTTCCAGTTACAACGAGTTTCACGTGGTCTCATCAAACGTGAGAGGGTTAATTATTTCTTCTAAAGCAACAGGTACTACGTTCATTTTTTAGTGCAGTTTGTAGTAATTTGTGCATTTATTTTCCGCTGATGATGTGTAGAACATTTAGTTAGCATATTTGGTTGAGATTTGGAAAAAATATACAGGGTGATGCAAAATTCAGCTTTGTAGTACAGAAAGTATAAATTGGTTTTCAAAATGTGAAGAAAGTGCATATATTAACGAATACCCTGTATGTACTTCTGAATGGCACAGTAACATATTCCTCTTTTTTCATTCGTTAACCACAGTATGGTGTGTCAAAGCCACTATATAATGGAATCGAATCTGTTTTATTTTGAAAAAAAAACTAAAAAAGAGAAACAAACGTTATAAGAGGAATTTTAACGTTTCTTGAAGGGCAAAGGACATTTATCGCAACCGTACAAAATGGATAGGTTTGCTCTTCAATTTTAGCTTTATTTCGTCAAAATATGTAAATAACTTTGGGAGATATGGCGAATAGTATGTAGTATATAGTAACAATGGATAACAATATAATATATATGTAGCATGACAAATGCTATATTGTTGAATAGTTGCCTAACAACATATATATACCAAATAGGAGAGTTTTTAGAAAAAATTGAAGAAATTAGTGGTTGAAGCCATACATTTTCCAGTTACAACGAGTGTCACGTGGTCTCATCAGCCGTGAGAGGGTTAACTATTTCTTCTAAAGCAACAGGTACTACGTTCATTTTTTAGTGCAGTTTGTAGTAATTTGTGCATTTATTTTCTCGTGATGATGTGTAGAACATTTAGTTAGCATATTTGGTTGAGATTTGGAAAAAATATACATGGTGATGCCAAATTCAGCTTTGTAGTACAGAAAGTATAAATTGGTTTTCAAAATGTGAAGAAAGTGCATATATTAACGAATGTCCTGTATGTACTTCTGAATGGTACAATAACATATTCCTCTTTTATCATTCGTTAACCACAGTATGGTGTGTCAAAGCCACATATAATGGAATCGAATCTGTTTTATTTTGAAAAAACTAAAAAAGAGAAACAAACGTTATAAGAGGAATTTTAACGTTTCTTCAAGGGCAAAGGACCCTTATCGCAAAAGGACAAAATGGAGGGGTTTCCTCTTCAATTTTAGCTTTATTTCGTCAAAATATGTAAATAACTTTGGGAGATATGGCGAATAGTATGTAGTATATAGTAACAATGGATAACAATATAATATATATGTAGAATGACATATGCTATATTGTTGAATAGTTGCCTAACAACATATATATACCAAATAGGAGAGTTTTTAAAAAAATTGAAGAAATTAGTGGTTGAAGCCATACATTTTCCAGTTGCAACGAGTGTCACGTGGTCTCATCAGCCGTGAGAGGGTTAACTATTTCTTCTAAAGCAACAGGTACTACGTTCATTTTTTAGTGCAGTTTGTAGTAATTTGTGCATTTATTTTCTCGTGATGATGTGTAGAACATTTAGTAGCATATTTGTTTGAGATTTGGAAAAAATATACAGGGTGATGCCAAATTCAGCTTTGTAGTACAGAAAGTATAAATTGGTTTTCAAAATGTGAAGAAAGTGCATATATTAACGAATGTCCTGTATGTACTTCTGAATGGTACAGTAACATATTCCTCTTTTATCATTCGTTAACCACAGTATGGTGTGTCAAAGCCACATATAATGGAATCGAATCTGTTTTATTTTGAAAAAACTAAAAAAGAGAAACAAACGTTATAAGAGGAATTTTAACGTTTCTTCAAGGGCAAAGGACCCTTATCGCAAAAGGACAAAATGGAGGGGTTTCCTCTTCAATTTTAGCTTTATTTCGTCAAAATATGTAAATAACTTTGGGAGATATGGCGAATAGTATGTAGTATATAGTAACAATGATTAACAATATAATATATATGTAGAATGACATATGCTATATTGTTGAATAGTTGCCTAACAACATATATATACCAAATAGGAGAGTTTTTAAAAAAATTGAAGAAATTAGTGGTTGAAGCCATACATTTTCCAGTTACAACGAGTGTCACGTGGTCTCATCAGCCGTGAGAGGGTTAACTATTTCTTCTAAAGCAACAGGTACTACGTTCATTTTTTAGTGCAGTTTGTAGTAATTTGTGCATTTATTTTCTCGTGATGATGTGTAGAACATTTAGTTAGCATATTTGGTTGAGATTTGGAAAAAATATACAGGGTGATGCCAAATTCAGCTTTGTAGTACAGAAAGTATAAATTGGTTTTCAAAATGTGAAGAAAGTGCATATATTAACGAATGTCCTGTATGTACTTCTGAATGGTACAGTAACATATTCCTCTTTTATCATTCGTTAACCACAGTATGGTGTGTCAAAGCCACATATAATGGAATCGAATCTGTTTTATTTTGAAAAAACTAAAAAAGAGAAACAAAGGTTATAAGAGGAATTTTAACGTTTCTTCAAGGGCAAAGGACCCTTATCGCAGAAGGACAAAATGGAGGGGTTTCCTCTTCAATTTGAGCTTTATTTCGTCAAAATATGTAAATAACTTTGGGAGATATGGCGAATAGTATGTAGTATATAGTAACAATGGATAACAATATAATATATATGTAGAATGACATATGCAATATTGTTGTTGAATAGTTGCCTAACAACATATATATACCAAATAGGAGAGTTTTTAAAAAAATTGAGGAAATTAGTGGTTGAAGCCATACATTTTCCAGTTACAACGAGTGTCACGTGGTCTCATCAGCCGTGAGAGGGTTAACTATTTCTTCTAAAGCAACAGGAACTACGTTCATTTTTTAATGCAGTTTGTAGTAATTTGTGCATTTATTTTCCGCTGATGATGTGTAGAACATTTAGTTAGCATATTTAGTTGAGATTTGGAAAAAATATACAGGGTGATGCAAAATTCAGCTTTGTAGTACAGAAAGTATAAATTGGTTTTCAAAATGTGAAGAAAGTGCATATATTAACGAATGCCCTGCATGTACTTCTGAATGGCACAGTAACATATTCCTCTTTTATCATTCGTTAACCACAGTATGGTGTGTCAAAGCCACTATATAATGGAATCGAATCTGTTTTATTTTGAAAAAACTAAAAAAGAGAAACAAACCTTATAGGAGGAATTTTAACGTTTCTTCAAGGGCAAAGGACCTTAGCGCAACCGTACAAAATGGAGTGGTTTCCTCTTCAATTTTAGCTTTATTTCGTCAAAATATGTAAATAACTTTGGGAGATATGGCGAATAGTATGTAGTATATAGTAACAATGGATAACAATATAATATATATGTAGCATGACAAATGCTATATTGTTGAATAGTTGCCTAACAACATATATATACCAAATAGGAGAGTTTTTAAAAAAATTGAAGAAATTAGTGGTTGAAGCCATACATTTTCCAGTTACAACGAGTGTCACGTGGTCTCATCAGCCGTGAGAGGGTTAACTATTTCTTCTAAAGCAACAGGTACTACGTTCATTTTTTAGTGCAGTTTGTAGTAATTTGTGCATTTATTTTCTCGTGATGATGTGTAGAACATTTAGTTACCATATTTGGTTGAGATTTGGAAAAAATATACAGGGTGATGCAAAATTCAGCTTTGTAGTACTGAAAGTATAAATTGGTTTTCAAAATGTGAAGAAAGTGCATATATTAACGAATGTCCTGTATGTACTTCTGAATGGTACAGTAACATATTCCTCTTTTATCATTCGTTAACCACAGTATGGTGTGTCAAAGCCACATATAATGGAATCGAATCTGTTTTATTTTGAAAAAACTAAAAAGAGAAAAAAACGTTATAAGAGGAATTTTAACGTTTCTTCAAGGGCAAAGGACCCTTATCGCAAAAGGACAAAATGGAGGGGTTTCCTCTTCAATTTGAGCTTTATTTCGTCAAAATATGTAAATAACTTTGGGAGATATGGCGAATAGTATGTAGTATATAGTAACAATGGATAACAATATAATATATATGTAGCATGACAAATGCTATATTGTTGAATAGTTGCCTAACAACATATATATACCAAATAGGAGAGTTTTTAAAAAAAATTGAAGAAATTAGTGGTTGAAGCCATACATTTTCCAGTTACAACGAGTGTCACGTGGTCTCATCAGCCGTGAGAGGGTTAACTATTTCTTCTAAAGCAACAGGTACTACGTTCATTTTTTAGTGCAGTTTGTAGTAATTTGTGCATTTATTTTCTCGTGATGATGTGTAGAACATTTAGTTAGCATATTTGGTTGAGATTTGGAAAAAATATACAGGGTGATGCCAAATTCAGCTTTGTAGTACAGAAAGTATAAATTGGTTTTCAAAATGTGAAGAAAGTGCATATATTAACGAATGTCCTGTATGTACTTCTGAATGGTACAATAACATATTCCTCTTTTATCATTCGTTAACCACAGTATGGTGTGTCAAAGCCACATATAATGGAATCGAATCTGTTTTATTTTGAAAAAACTAAAAAAGAGAAACAAACGTTATAAGAGGAATTTTAACGTTTCTTCAAGGGCAAAGGACCCTTATCGCAAATGGACAAAATTGAGGGGTTTCCTCTTCAATTTTAGCTTTATTTCGTCAAAATATGTAAATAACTTTGGGAGATATGGCGAATAGTATGTAGTATATAGTAACAATGGATAACAATATAATATATATGTAGAATGACATATGCTATATTGTTGAATAGTTGCCTAACAACATATATATACCAAATAGGAGAGTTTTTAAAAAAATTGAAGAAATTAGTGGTTGAAGCCATACATTTTCCAGTTGCAACGAGTGTCACGTGGTCTCATCAGCCGTGAGAGGGTTAACTATTTCTTCTAAAGCAACAGGTACTACGTTCATTTTTTAGTGCAGTTTGTAGTAATTTGTGCATTTATTTTCTCGTGATGATGTGTAGAACATTTAGTAGCATATTTGTTTGAGATTTGGAAAAAATATACAGGGTGATGCCAAATTCAGCTTTGTAGTACAGAAAGTATAAATTGGTTTTCAAAATGTGAAGAAAGTGCATATATTAACGAATGTCCTGTATGTACTTCTGAATGGTACAGTAACATATTCCTCTTTTATCATTCGTTAACCACAGTATGGTGTGTCAAAGCCACATATAATGGAATCGAATCTGTTTTATTTTGAAAAAACTAAAAAAGAGAAAAAAACGTTATAAGAGGAATTTTAACGTTTCTTCAAGGGCAAAGGACCCTTATCGCAAAAGGACAAAATGGAGGGGTTTCCTCTTCAATTTCAGCTTTATTTCGTCAAAATATGTAAATAACTTTGGGAGATATAGCGAATAGTATGTAGTATATAGTAACAATGGATAACAATATAATATATATGTAGAATGACATATGCTATATTGTTGAATAGTTGCCTAACAACATATATATACCAAATAGGAGAGTTTTTAAAAAAATTGAGGAAATTAGTGGTTGAAGCCATACATTTTCCAGTTACAACGAGTGTCACGTGGTCTCATCAGCCGTGAGAGGGTTAACTATTTCTTCTAAAGCAACAGGAACTACGTTCATTTTTTAATGCAGTTTGTAGTAATTTGTGCATTTATTTTCCCGTGATGATGTGTAAAACATTTAGTTAGCATATTTAGTTGAGATTTGGAAAAAATATACAGGGTGATGCAAAATTCAGCTTTGTAGTACAGAAAGTATAAATTGGTTTTCAAAATGTGAAGAAAGTGCATATATTAACGAATGCCCTGCATGTACTTCTGAATGGCACAGTAACATATTCCTCTTTTATCATTCGTTAACCACAGTATGGTGTGTCAAAGCCACTATATAATGGAATCGAATCTGTTTTATTTTGAAAAAACTAAAAAAGAGAAACAAATCTTATAGGAGGAATTTTAACGTTTCTTCAAGGGCAAAGGACCTTAGCGCAACCGTACAAAATGGAGGGGTTTCCTCTTCAATTTTAGCTTTATTTCGTCAAAATATGTAAATAACTTTGGGAGATATGGCGAATAGTATGTAGTATATAGTAACAATGATTAACAATATAATATATATGTAGAATGACATATGCTATATTGTTGAATAGTTGCCTAACAACATATATATACCAAATAGGAGAGTTTTTAAAAAAAAATTGAAGAAATTAGTGGTTTAAGCCATACATTTTCCAGTTACAACGAGTTTCACGTGGTCTCATCAAACGTGAGAGGGTTAATTATTTCTTCTAAAGCAACAGGTACTACGTTCATTTTTTAGTGCAGTTTGTAGTAATTTGTGCATTTATTTTCCGCTGATGATGTGTAGAACATTTAGTTAGCATATTTGGTTGAGATTTGGAAAAAATATACAGGGTGATGCAAAATTCAGCTTTGTAGTACAGAAAGTATAAATTGGTTTTCAAAATGTGAAGAAAGTGCATATATTAACGAATACCCTGTATGTACTTCTGAATGGCACAGTAACATATTCCTCTTTTTTCATTCGTTAACCACAGTATGGTGTGTCAAAGCCACTATATAATGGAATCGAATCTGTTTTATTTTGAAAAAAAAACTAAAAAAGAGAAACAAACGTTATAAGAGGAATTTTAACGTTTCTTGAAGGGCAAAGGACATTTATCGCAACCGTACAAAATGGATAGGTTTGCTCTTCAATTTTAGCTTTATTTCGTCAAAATATGTAAATAACTTTGGGAGATATGGCGAATAGTATGTAGTATATAGTAACAATGGATAACAATATAATATATATGTAGCATGACAAATGCTATATTGTTGAATAGTTGCCTAACAACATATATATACCAAATAGGAGAGTTTTTAGAAAAAATTGAAGAAATTAGTGGTTGAAGCCATACATTTTCCAGTTACAACGAGTGTCACGTGGTCTCATCAGCCGTGAGAGGGTTAACTATTTCTTCTAAAGCAACAGGTACTACGTTCATTTTTTAGTGCAGTTTGTAGTAATTTGTGCATTTATTTTCTCGTGATGATGTGTAGAACATTTAGTTAGCATATTTGGTTGAGATTTGGAAAAAATATACAGGGTGATGCCAAATTCAGCTTTGTAGTACAGAAAGTATAAATTGGTTTTCAAAATGTGAAGAAAGTGCATATATTAACGAATGTCCTGTATGTACTTCTGAATGGTACAATAACATATTCCTCTTTTATCATTCGTTAACCACAGTATGGTGTGTCAAAGCCACATATAATGGAATCGAATCTGTTTTATTTTGAAAAAACTAAAAAAGAGAAACAAACGTTATAAGAGGAATTTTAACGTTTCTTCAAGGGCAAAGGACCCTTATCGCAAAAGGACAAAATGGAGGGGTTTCCTCTTCAATTTTAGCTTTATTTCGTCAAAATATGTAAATAACTTTGGGAGATATGGCGAATAGTATGTAGTATATAGTAACAATGGATAACAATATAATATATATGTAGAATGACATATGCTATATTGTTGAATAGTTGCCTAACAACATATATATACCAAATAGGAGAGTTTTTAAAAAAATTGAAGAAATTAGTGGTTGAAGCCATACATTTTCCAGTTGCAACGAGTGTCACGTGGTCTCATCAGCCGTGAGAGGGTTAACTATTTCTTCTAAAGCAACAGGTACTACGTTCATTTTTTAGTGCAGTTTGTAGTAATTTGTGCATTTATTTTCTCGTGATGATGTGTAGAACATTTAGTAGCATATTTGTTTGAGATTTGGAAAAAATATACAGGGTGATGCAAAATTCAGCTTTGTAGTACAGAAAGTATAAATTGGTTTTCAAAATGTGAAGAAAGTGCATATATTAACGAATGTCCTGTATGTACTTCTGAATGGTACAGTAACATATTCCTCTTTTATCATTCGTTAACCACAGTATGGTGTGTCAAAGCCACATATAATGGAATCGAATCTGTTTTATTTTGAAAAAACTAAAAAAGAGAAACAAACGTTATAAGAGGAATTTTAACGTTTCTTCAAGGGCAAAGGACCCTTATCGCAAAAGGACAAAATGGAGGGGTTTCCTCTTCAATTTTAGCTTTATTTCGTCAAAATATGTAAATAACTTTGGGAGATATGGCGAATAGTATGTAGTATATAGTAACAATGATTAACAATATAATATATATGTAGAATGACATATGCTATATTGTTGAATAGTTGCCTAACAACATATATATACCAAATAGGAGAGTTTTTAAAAAAATTGAAGAAATTAGTGGTTGAAGCCATACATTTTCCAGTTACAACGAGTGTCACGTGGTCTCATCAGCCGTGAGAGGGTTAACTATTTCTTCTAAAGCAACAGGTACTACGTTCATTTTTTAGTGCAGTTTGTAGTAATTTGTGCATTTATTTTCTCGTGATGATGTGTAGAACATTTAGTTAGCATATTTGGTTGAGATTTGGAAAAAATATACAGGGTGATGCCAAATTCAGCTTTGTAGTACAGAAAGTATAAATTGGTTTTCAAAATGTGAAGAAAGTGCATATATTAACGAATGTCCTGTATGTACTTCTGAATGGTACAGTAACATATTCCTCTTTTATCATTCGTTAACCACAGTATGGTGTGTCAAAGCCACATATAATGGAATCGAATCTGTTTTATTTTGAAAAAACTAAAAAAGAGAAAAAAACGTTATAAGAGGAATTTTAACGTTTATTCAAGGGCAAAGGACCCTTATCGCAGAAGGACAAAATGGAGGGGTTTCCTCTTCAATTTGAGCTTTATTTCGTCAAAATATGTAAATAACTTTGGGAGATATGGCGAATAGTATGTAGTATATAGTAACAATGGATAACAATATAATATATATGTAGAATGACATATGCTATATTGTTGAATAGTTGCCTAACAACATATATATACGAAATAGGAGAGTTTTTAAAAAAATTGAGGAAATTAGTGGTTGAAGCCATACATTTTCCAGTTACAACGAGTGTCACGTGGTCTCATCAGCCGTGAGAGGGTTAACTATTTCTTCTAAAGCAACAGGAACTACGTTCATTTTTTAATGCAGTTTGTAGTAATTTGTGCATTTATTTTCCGCTGATGATGTGTAGAACATTTAGTTAGCATATTTAGTTGAGATTTGGAAAAAATATACAGGGTGATGCAAAATTCAGCTTTGTAGTACAGAAAGTATAAATTGGTTTTCAAAATGTGAAGAAAGTGCATATATTAACGAATGCCCTGCATGTACTTCTGAATGGCACAGTAACATATTCCTCTTTTATCATTCGTTAACCACAGTATGGTGTGTCAAAGCCACTATATAATGGAATCGAATCTGTTTTATTTTGAAAAAACTAAAAAAGAGAAACAAACCTTATAGGAGGAATTTTAACGTTTCTTTAAGGGCAAAGGACCTTAGCGCAACCGTACAAAATGGAGTGGTTTCCTCTTCAATTTTAGCTTTATTTCGTCAAAATATGTAAATAACTTTGGGAGATATGGCGAATAGTATGTAGTATATAGTAACAATGGATAACAATATAATATATATGTAGCATGACAAATGCTATATTGTTGAATAGTTGCCTAACAACATATATATACCAAATAGGAGAGTTTTTAAAAAAATTGAAGAAATTAGTGGTTGAAGCCATACATTTTCCAGTTACAACGAGTGTCACGTGGTCTCATCAGCCGTGAGAGGGTTAACTATTTCTTCTAAAGCAACAGGTACTACGTTCATTTTTTAGTGCAGTTTGTAGTAATTTGTGCATTTATTTTCTCGTGATGATGTGTAGAACATTTAGTTAGCATATTTGGTTGAGATTTGGAAAAAATATACAGGGTGATGCAAAATTCAGCTTTGTAGTACTGAAAGTATAAATTGGTTTTCAAAATGTGAAGAAAGTGCATATATTAACGAATGTCCTGTATGTACTTCTGAATGGTACAGTAACATATTCCTCTTTTATCATTCGTTAACCACAGTATGGTGTGTCAAAGCCACATATAATGGAATCGAATCTGTTTTATTTTGAAAAAACTAAAAAAGAGAAACAAACGTTATAAGAGGAATTTTAACGTTTCTTCAAGGGCAAAGGACCCTTATCGCAAAAGGACAAAATGGAGGGGTTTCCTCTTCAATTTTAGCTTTATTTCGTCAAAATATGTAAATAACTTTGGGAGATATGGCGAATAGTATGTAGTATATAGTAACAATGGATAACAATATAATATATATGTAGAATGACATATGCTATATTGTTGAATAGTTGCCTAACAACATATATATACCAAATAGGAGAGTTTTTAAAAAAATTGAAGAAATTAGTGGTTGAAGCCATACATTTTCCAGTTGCAACGAGTGTCACGTGGTCTCATCAGCCGTGAGAGGGTTAACTATTTCTTCTAAAGCAACAGGTACTACGTTCATTTTTTAGTGCAGTTTGTAGTAATTTGTGCATTTATTTTCTCGTGATGATGTGTAGAACATTTAGTAGCATATTTGTTTGAGATTTGGAAAAAATATACAGGGTGATGCAAAATTCAGCTTTGTAGTACAGAAAGTATAAATTGGTTTTCAAAATGTGAAGAAAGTGCATATATTAACGAATGTCCTGTATGTACTTCTGAATGGTACAGTAACATATTCCTCTTTTATCATTCGTTAACCACAGTATGGTGTGTCAAAGCCACATATAATGGAATCGAATCTGTTTTATTTTGAAAAAACTAAAAAAGAGAAACAAACGTTATAAGAGGAATTTTAACGTTTCTTCAAGGGCAAAGGACCCTTATCGCAAAAGGACAAAATTGAGGGGTTTCCTCTTCAATTTTAGCTTTATTTCGTCAAAATATGTAAATAACTTTGGGAGATATGGCGAATAGTATGTAGTATATAGTAACAATGATTAACAATATAATATATATGTAGAATGACATATGCTATATTGTTGAATAGTTGCCTAACAACATATATATACCAAATAGGAGAGTTTTTAAAAAAATTGAAGAAATTAGTGGTTGAAGCCATACATTTTCCAGTTACAACGAGTGTCACGTGGTCCCATCAGCCGCGAGAGGGTTAACTATTTCTTCTAAAGCAACAGGTACTACGTTCATTTTTTAGTGCAGTTTGTAGTAATTTGTGCATTTATTTTCTCGTGATGATGTGTAGAACATTTAGTTAGCATATTTGGTTGAGATTTGGAAAAAATATACAGGGTGATGCCAAATTCAGCTTTGTAGTACAGAAAGTATAAATTGGTTTTCAAAATGTGAAGAAAGTGCATATATTAACGAATGTCCTGTATGTACTTCTGAATGGTACAGTAACATATTCCTCTTTTATCATTCGTTAACCACAGTATGGTGTGTCAAAGCCACATATAATGGAATCGAATCTGTTTTATTTTGAAAAAACTAAAAAAGAGAAAAAAACGTTATAAGAGGAATTTTAACGTTTCTTCAAGGGCAAAGGACCCTTATCGCAAAAGGACAAAATGGAGGGGTTTCCTCTTCAATTTGAGCTTTATTTCGTCAAAATATGTAAATAACTTTGGGAGATATGGCGAATAGTATGTAGTATATAGTAACAATGGATAACAATATAATATATATGTAGAATGACATATGCTATATTGTTGAATAGTTGCCTAACAACATATATATACCAAATAGGAGAGTTTTTAAAAAAATTGAGGAAATTAGTGGTTGAAGCCATACATTTTCCAGTTACAACGAGTGTCACGTGGTCCCATCAGCCGTGAGAGGGTTAACTATTTCTTCTAAAGCAACAGGTACTACGTTCATTTTTTAGTGCAGTTTGTAGTAATTTGTGCATTTATTTTCTCGTGATGATGTGTAGAACATTTAGTTAGCATATTTGGTTGAGATTTGGAAAAAATATACAGGGTGATGCAAAATTCCCCTTTGTAGTACAGAAAGTATAAATTGGTTTTCAAAATGTGAAGAAAGTGCATATATTAACGAATGTCCTGCATGTACTTCTGAATGGCACAGTAACATATTCCTCTTTTATCATTCGTTAACCACAGTATGGTGTGTCAAAGCCACTATATAATGGAATCGAATCTGTTTTATTTTGAAAAAACTAAAAAAGAGAAACAAACCTTATAGGAGGAATTTTAACGTTTCTTCAAGGGCAAAGCACCCTTATCGCAAAAGGACAAAATGGAGGGGTTTCCTCTTCAATTTTAGCTTTATTTCGTCAAAATATGTAAATAACTTTGGGAGATATGGCTAATAGTATGTAGTATATAGTAACAATGGATAACAATATAATATATATGTAGAATGACAAATGCTATATTGTTGAATAGTTGCCTAACAACATATATATACCAAATAGGAGAGTTTTTAAAAAAATTGAAGAAATTAGTGGTTGAAGCCATACATTTTCCAGTTACAACGAGTGTCACGTGGTCTCATCAGCCGTGAGAGGGTTAACTATTTCTTCTAAAGCAACAGGTACTACGTTCATTTTTTAGTGCAGTTTGTAGTAATTTGTGCATTTATTTTCTCGTGATGATGTGTAGAACATTTAGTTAGCATATTTGGTTGAGATTTGGAAAAAATATACAGGGTGATGTCAAATTCAGCTTTGGAGTACTGAAAGTATAAATTGGTTTTCAAAATGTGAAGAAAGTGCATATATTAACGAATGTCCTGTATGTACTTCTGAATGGTACAGTAACATATTCCTCTTTTATCATTCGTTAACCACAGTATGGTGTGTCAAAGCCACATATAATGGAATCGAATCTGTTTTTTTTTTTTTTTGAAAAAACTAAAAAAGAGAAAAAAACGTTATAAGAGGAATTTTAACGTTTCTTCAAGGGCAAAGGACCCTTATCGCAAAAGCACAAAATGGAGGGGCTTCCTCTTCAATTTGAGCTTTATTTCGTCAAAATATGTAAATAACTTTGGGAGATATGGCAAATAGTATGTAGTATATAGTAACAATGATTAACAATATAATATATATGTAGAATGACATATGCTATATTGTTGAATAGTTGCCTAACAACATATATATACCAAATAGGAGAGTTTTTAAAAAAAATTGAAGAAATTAGTGGTTTAAGCCATACATTTTCCAGTTACAACGAGTGTCACGTGGTCTCATCAGCCGTGAGAGGGTTAATTATTTCTTCTAAAGCAACAGGTACTACGTTCATTTTTTAGTGCAGTTTGTAGTAATTTGTGCATTTATTTTCCGCTGATGATGTGTAGAACATTTAGTTAGCATATTTGGTTGAGATTTGGAAAAAATATACAGGGTGATGCAAAATTCAGCTTTGTAGTACAGAAAGTATAAATTGGTTTTCAAAATGTGAAGAAAGTGCATATATTAACGAATGCCCTGTATGTACTTCTGAATGGCACAGTAACATATTCCTCTTTTATCATTCGTTAACCACAGTATGGTGTGTCAAAGCCACATATAATGGAATCAAATCTGTTTTATTTTGAAAAAAAAAAACTAAAAAAGAGAAACAAACGTTATAAGAGGAATTTTAACGTTTCTTGAAGGGCAAAGGACATTTATCGCAACCGTACAAAATGGATAGGTTTGCTCTTCAATTTGAGCTTTATTTCGTCAAAATATGTAAATAACTTTGGGAGATATGGCGAATAGTATGTAGTATATAGTAACAATGGATAACAATATAATATATATGTAGCATGACAAATGCTATATTGTTGAATAGTTGCCTAACAACATATATATACCAAATAGGAGAGTTTTTAAAAAAATTGAAGAAATTAGTGGTTGAAGCCATACATTTTCCAGTTACAACGAGTGTCACGTGGTCTCATCAGCCGTGAGAGGGTTAACTATTTCTTCTAAAGCAACAGGTACTACGTTCATTTTTTAGTGCAGTTTGTAGTAATTTGTGCATTTATTTTCTCGTGATGATGTGTAGAACATTTAGTTAGCATATTTGGTTGAGATTTGGAAAAAATATACAGGGTGATGGCAAATTCAGCTTTGTAGTACAGAAAGTATAAATTGGTTTTCAAAATGTGAAGAAAGTGCATATATTAACGAATGTCCTGTATGTACTTCTGAATGGTACAGTAACATATTCCTCTTTTATCATTCGTTAACCACAGTATGGTGTGTCAAAGCCACATATAATGGAATCGAATCTGTTTTATTTTGAAAAAACTAAAAAAGAGAAACAAACGTTATCAAAGGAATTTTAACGTTTCTTCAAGGGCAAAGGACCCTTATCGCAAAAGGACAAAATGGAGGGGTTTCCTCTTCAATTTTAGCTTTATTTCGTCAAAATATGTAAATAACTTTGGGAGATATGGCGAATAGTATGTAGTATATAGTAACAATGGATAACAATATAATATATATGTAGAATGACATATGCTATATTGTTGAATAGTTGCCTAACAACATATATATACCAAATAGGAGAGTTTTTAAAAAAATTGAAGAAATTAGTGGTTGAAGCCATACATTTTCCAGTTACAACGTGTGTCACGTGGTCTCATCAGCCGTGAAGGGGTTAACTATTTCTTCTAAAGCAACAGGTACTACGTTCATTTTTTAGTGCAGTTTGTAGTAATTTGTGCATTTATTTTCTCGTGATGATGTGTAGAACATTTAGTAGCATATTTGGTTGAGATTTGGAAAAAATATACAGGGTGATGGCAAATTCAGCTTTGTAGTACAGAAAGTATAAATTGGTTTTCAAAATGTGAAGAAAGTGCATATATTAACGAATGTCCTGTATGTACTTCTGAATGGTACAGTAACATATTCCTCTTTTATCATTCGTTAACCACAGTATGGTGTGTCAAAGCCACTATATAATGGAATCGAATCTGTTTTATTTTGAAAAAACTAAAAAAGAGAAACAAACCTTATAGGAGGAATTTTAACGTTTCTTCAAGGGCAAAGGACCTTAGCGCAACCGTACAAAATGGAGGGGTATCCTCTTCAATTTTAGCTTTATTTCGTCAAAATATGTAAATAACTTTGGGAGATATGGCGAATAGTATGTAGTATATAGTAACAATGGATAACAATATAATATATATGTAGCATGACAAATGCTATATTGTTGAATAGTTGCCTAACAACATATATATACCAAATAGGAGAGTTTTTAAAAAAATTGAAGAAATTAGTGGTTGAAGCCATACATTTTCCAGTTACAACGAGTGTCACGTGGTCTCATCAGCCGTGAGAGGGTTAACTATTTCTTCTAAAGCAACAGGTACTACGTTCATTTTTTAGTGCAGTTTGTAGTAATTTGTGCATTTATTTTCTCGTGATGATGTGTAGAACATTTAGTTAGCATATTTGGTTGAGATTTGGAAAAAATATACAGGGTGATGCCAAATTCAGCTTTGTAGTACAGAAAGTATAAATTGGTTTTCAAAATGTGAAGAAAGTGCATATATTAACGAATGTCCTGTATGTACTTCTGAATGGTACAGTAACATATTCCTCTTTTATCATTCGTTAACCACAGTATGGTGTGTCAAAGCCACATATAATGGAATCGAATCTGTTTTATTTTGAAAAAAATAAAAAAGAGAAACAAACGTTATAAGAGGAATTTTAACGTTTCTTCAAGGGCAAAGGACCCTTATCGCAAAAGGACAAAATGGAGGGGTTTCCTCTTCAATTTGAGCTTTATTTCGTCAAAATATGTAAATAACTTTGGGAGATATGGCGAATAGTATGTAGTATATAGTAACAATGGATAACAATATAATATATATGTAGAATGACATATGCTATATTGTTGAATAGTTGCCTAACAACATATATATACGAAATAGGAGAGTTTTTAAAAAAATTGAGGAAATTAGTGGTTGAAGCCATACATTTTCCAGTTACAACGAGTGTCACGTGGTCTCATCAGCCGTGAGAGGGTTAACTATTTCTTCTAAAGCAACAGGAACTACGTTCATTTTTTAATGCAGTTTGTAGTAATTTGTGCATTTATTTTCCGCTGATGATGTGTAGAACATTTAGTTAGCATATTTAGTTGAGATTTGGAAAAAATATACAGGGTGATGCAAAATTCAGCTTTGTAGTACAGAAAGTATAAATTGGTTTTCAAAATGTGAAGAAAGTGCATATATTAACGAATGCCCTGCATGTACTTCTGAATGGCACAGTAACATATTCCTCTTTTATCATTCGTTAACCACAGTATGGTGTGTCAAAGCCACTATATAATGGAATCGAATCTGTTTTATTTTGAAAAAAACTAAAAAAGAGAAACAAACCTTATAGGAGGAATTTTAACGTTTCTTTAAGGGCAAAGGACCTTAGCGCAACCGTACAAAATGGAGTGGTTTCCTCTTCAATTTTAGCTTTATTTCGTCAAAATATGTAAATAACTTTGGGAGATATGGCGAATAGTATGTAGTATATAGTAACAATGGATAACAATATAATATATATGTAGCATGACAAATGCTATATTGTTGAATAGTTGCCTAACAACATATATATACCAAATAGGAGAGTTTTTAAAAAAATTGAAGAAATTAGTGGTTGAAGCCATACATTTTCCAGTTACAACGAGTGTCACGTGGTCTCATCAGCCGTGAGAGGGTTAACTATTTCTTCTAAAGCAACAGGTACTACGTTCATTTTTTAGTGCAGTTTGTAGTAATTTGTGCATTTATTTTCTC
>NW_027656439.1:0-90410 GCF_964235325.1 Thermobia domestica
GTGACGTCATAGGTCAAAGGTCAATGACCTTGGCCCGGGGTCAATGACCTAGGGGTACCTAGGACCACCCCCTCTAAATTTTGGCAGGGGTACCTTGGCCCACCCCCTAAATTTTGGCAGGGGTACATAGGACCACCCCCCTTAAATTTTGGAAATTGCCAAATCTAAAAATTTGGTACGGTAGCCTAGGACCATAGTATGTACCTCTATCAGTATTGGGTGTCTATGTCGTTCCCTTTTATGGGTAAAAAATTGCCAAAAATTTAAATTTCGGCGGTTTTTGACCTAATTTATCCCCTTTGATGAGGTATTATTACCCTATATAGTTATATGGGCGTATACAGGGGTCCATTACCTTTCATAAGACATGGGTATATTAATGCACCCCTTGAAAAATTTGGGAGGGGTACCTTGGCCCACCCCTTAAATTTTGGAAATTGCCCAATTTAAACATTTGGTATTATAGTACAGGACGCTAATATGGATCACTATAAATTTGGGTGGTCCACCTCGTTTCCTTCTAGGGGTACACAATTGCCAAAATATAAACGTAAGCAATACGTTGTACCACGTGTTTGGTTTCGACCTAAGTTATCCCCTTTGATGAGGTGTTATTACCCTATATGGTTATATGGGCGTATACAGGGGTTCATTACCTTTCATAAGACATGGGAATATTAATGCACCCCTTTAAAAATTTGGGAGGGGTACCTTGGCCCACCCCTTCATTTTTAGAAATTGCCCAATTTAAACATTTGGTATTATAGTATAGGACGCTAATATGGATCACTATAAATTTGGGTGGTCCACCTCGTTCCCTTTTAGGGGTATAAAATTGCCAAATTTTAGTACAACCACGTGTTTGGTTTTTAACCTAATTTATCTCCTTGGATGAGGTCCTATTACCTTATATGGTTATATGGTCATGTATAGGTGTTCATTCCCTATCATAAGACATAGGTACATTGGTGCACCCCTTTAAATTTTTAGGAGGGGGTACCCTGGCCCACCCCCTTCAATTTCAGAAATTCTCCAATTTAAGCATTTGGTATTATAGTACAGGACCTCATTATGTATCATGATAAATTTGGATGGTCCATCTCGTTCCCTTTCATGGGTACGAAATTGCCAAATTTAGGTACAACCACGTGTTTGGTTTTTGATTTAATTTATTCCCTTGGATGAGGTCCTATTACCTTATATGGTTATATGGTCATGTATAGGGGTCCATTTCCTATCATAAAACATAGGTACATTTTTGCACGCCTTTAAATTTTTGGGAGAGGTACCTTCGCCCACCCCTTTAATTTTGGAAATTGTTCAATTTAAACATTTGGTATTACAGTATAGGACCCTAATATGGATCACTATAAATTTGGGTGGTCCACCTCGTTCCCTTTTTAGGGGTACAAAATTGCCAAAATATAAACGTAAGCAATACGTTGTACCACGTGTTTGGTTTTTGACCTAATTTATCTCCTTGGATGAGGTCCTATTACCTTATATGGTTATATTGTAATGTATAGGTGTTCATTTCCTATCATAAGACATAGGTACATTGGTGCATCCCTTTCAATTTTAGGAGAGGTACGTACCTTGCCCCGCCCCTTAAATTTTGGAATTTTTTTGATTTAAGCATTCGGTATTATAGTACAGGACCTTAATATGTATCATGATAAATTTGGATGGTCCACATCGTCCACTTTCATGGGTACGAAATTGCCAAAATATAAACATAAGCAATACGTTGTACCACGTGTTTGACATTTTGACCCAATTTATCTCTTGGATGAGGTCCTATTACCTTATATGTTTATATGGTTATGTATAGGGGTCTATTCCCTATCATAAGACATAGGTACATTTGTGCACCCCTTTAAAATTTGTTAGGGGTACCTTGGCCCATCCCTTAAATTTTAGAAATTGCTCATTTTATATATTTGGTATTATAGTACTGGACCCTAACATGTATTATGATAAATTTGGGTGGTTTACCTCGTTTCTCTTTCATGGGTACATGTTATATGGGTATGTACAGAGGTTTATTACCTTTATATGTTTATGTTCCCTTTTAAATTTGGGGAATTATCAAATAACAAAATTCGGTAAACCTTTTTCTAGGACCCATTGTAGATGTTGGTGTTCCTCTTATGGCCAAATATTCAAAATTTAAAGGTTATTGACCGGCTTTATTATTGAATAAGTACAGGATTTATTACTTTTTTCATAACACACAGGTGTATTTGTGTACCAATCTTACATTTTGAAAGGGGTACATTTCTTATTGTCATATCAATAATTGGTAATTGGATAGTATCTCATTCATTGGGTAAATCATTGTGATCACATAATCAGTTATTGACCTATGATTGAATTAGGAGTCCAGGACATTGGAACATTGAAACTTTGTAGGATAATTTGAGAATTGCGTCATTGGTTTTGATTATTCCCGCCAAATATAAACGTAAGCAAGACGTTGTACCACGTGATTGACCTTGATGAGGTAGTGTACAGGGATTCATTTCCTTTGTTGTGGTACTTCTTAAGTTTGAGTACACACACACTTCTAGAAAACAGTTGGTTCTACTCAGGTAAACATTTGACGGACATTATTGACATTATTGAACATATAATGATATGATTAACTCTAAGACTTAGGTATATCAAGAGAAGTATTCTTTAAATTTGGGAATGGTGATAAACAGAATTTTAACATAAGGTGTGAAATTTGAAACAATACATTGAACTTTAGTCACAGCTCATAGTCTAAGATCATTGGTGGTGATTGATTTGAAATCTGATAGCTAACCTTATTGAATCTTATGACTCATAGACGAAAGGCAATACATGCTACAACACTGGCAAAGTTATTGTTAATGCAATTTGATTGGTTGATCACTATCTTTCGTGCAATCTGATTGGTTGATGATTTTCAAATCTTTGCTGTATTCAGTTTTAAGTTTTGTTTAACATTTAAAAATCTTGGTTTCGTTCAACATTTTGCACTCACTGATAAATATGATCAAAACCGTTTATTTGTTAATCGAATAGTTAAAAACCGGATAAAGTTTGACGGTTAACCGTGAAACGTAAATTTTTTTAGTTTGAAATTTTTTTGCTTGAAATTTTTTGTTTGAAAATTTTTCGTTTCCAAATTTTTTTGTTTCAAAATTTTGTTTGAGATTTTTTCGTTTGAAATTTTTGTTTGAAATTTTTTTTCGTTTGAAATTTTTTGTTTGAAAATTTTTGTTCGAAAATTTTGTTTAAAATTTTTTTGTTTAAAATTTTTCGTTTCCAAATTTTTTGTTTGAAATTTTTTGTTTCAAAATTTTGTTTGAAATTTTTTTCGCTTCAAAATTTTGTTTGAATTTTTTTCGTTTGAAATTTTTTGTTTGAATTTTTTTTCGTTTCAAAATTTTGTTTCAAAGATTTTTGTTTGAAATTTTTGTTTCAAAGTTTGAGTTGACATTTTTAAAAGTTTGTGCACTTATTAGTAAAGAACTGGAACTGTTTAGAACAAAAACCTTTGACAACATTGTGGTGCAATAGTACACGTCAGAACCTGGGGGTTGTACTTGAAATGAAAAAACACAATTCATTGAAATGGATCATTTTATTACACTCCACATACATCCATACCAGATATATGATCTGGATATTGTCGATACAATGTATTTTGAACTTCTTGCACTAGTTTGTCTTTAGCATATAATTTTAATTCCAGTTGAAGTCTTTTAAGGTCTAATGCAATATCAATTGATGGAAACTCAATGTCCATTTGATCACAAATAAACTGTTTATCAATACAGGTATGCACTAGCCGGAACTGTTTAGAACAAAAACATCTGGCAACGTTGTGGTGCAATAGTACACGTCAGAACATGATAATGCAACGTCATCAGTTTTGCATCATATATAAGTATCGTTCGAGTTAGTATTCATGATAACGTCATCATGGCTACTTGTCTGCAGTTTCTAAACACACGTGATGTGATGAAATCATTTACCAAGATTACTGATTTACAACAGGATGTACCTTATAGAATCTTAGCTAGCCAAATGATCCCTACAAAGTTTGGATTAAGAATCGTAGTGAAGGTTGAAAATGATAAGAATATAATTTTACCAGCAAGATATTTACCCATGGAATCATCAAAACAAGAAGAACTGCTGCGTTTCTTAAATACTGGATCTGTATCTTTATGTTACAAAGGATTTTTGGGTCGAAGTCATCAACTTGAATTTAGTACACAGCCGGATTCGTCAGCCATTGTGATGAAATCATGAATTCAAACGTCAGCACATTTCTTTCCAATGACGTCAGCTGTAGTTGTATGAATATGGTTGGTCGGCATGACGTCAGCAACTGTGATGAAATCATGAATTCAAACGTCAGCACATTCTTTACCAATGACGTCAGCAATAACTATAAACCAGCAAATACAGTGTCATCCCACGAAATCATTTGAGCAAGTGCTTTTCAGGAGGAAAGATGTGTACTTCTAACGATAAAGAGTTCATCTTTGCAAGCTATTATCCAATAAATATATTTCAAACAAAACATGTGATGATTGGTATCAGTGCTAGAACATTTGAACCTGTGATTCGATTGGGCAAAGCAGAACAATTTGGTGTACAACTGACCTGTGAAGAATGGCAAATATTATGTTCACGAATCGACCAAATGAACGATTATTTTCATGATGAGCTAAATGTGACCATAGTCAAATCATTAGGCTCAAATCATGAAGTGGTGCTGCGTACAGTCCTCGAAGAGAAGATGGTGCTGTTACGTAAAAAGAGTACATTCCATGTCCCTCGCAACATGGTGTATCTAACGGAAACAGAATGGAACAAATTTATCAGCGTATTTCAGTGTGTTAAACATGCAGTGGAAGTGTGCAACAAAACTAGTATATTCCTGAAAAAGTACTATTTTGAAAAATGTGTTATGCATATTGTACAACATGTATCTAGATATTGTGACGGTTGTCAACATCGTTCGTGGGTGCATACCTGTATTGATAAACAGTTTATTTGTGATCAAATGGACATTGAGTTTCCACCAATTGATATTGCATTAGACCTTAAAAGACTTCAACTGGAATTAAAATTATATGCTAAAGACAAACTAGTGCAAGAAGTTCAAAATACATTGTATCGACAATATCCAGATCATATATCTGGTATGGATGTATGTGGAGTGTAATAAAATGATCCATTTCAATGAATTGTGTTTTTTCATTTCAAGTACAACCCCCAGGTTCTGACGTGTACTATTGCACCACAATGTTGTCAAAGGTTTTTGTTCTAAACAGTTCCAGTTCTTTACTAATAAGTGCACAAACTTTTAAAAATGTCAACTCAAACTTTGAAACAAAAATTTCAAACAAAAATCTTTGAAACAAAATTTTGAAACGAAAAAAAATTCAAACAAAAAATTTCAAACGAAAAAAATTCAAACAAAATTTTGAAGCGAAAAAAATTTCAAACAAAATTTTGAAACAAAAAATTTCAAACAAAAAATTTGGAAACGAAAAATTTTAAACAAAATTTTCGAACAAAAATTTTCAAACAAAAAATTTCAAACGAAAAAAAATTTCAAACAAAAATTTCAAACGAAAAAATCTCAAACAAAATTTTGAAACAAAAAAATTTGGAAACGAAAAATTTTCAAACAAAAAATTTCAAGCAAAAAAATTTCAAACTAAAAAAAATTTACGTTTCACGGTTAACCGTCAAACTTTATCCGGTTTTTAACTATTCGATTAACAAATAAACGGTTTTGATCATATTTATCAGTGAGTGCAAAATGTTGAACGAAACCAAGATTTTTAAATGTTAAACAAAACTTAAAACTGAATACAGCAAAGATTTGAAAATCATCAACCAATCAGATTGCACGAAAGATAGTGATCAACCAATCAGATTGCAGGAAAGATAGTGATCAACCAATCAAATTGCATTAACAATAACTTTGCCAGTGTTGTAGCATGTATTGCCTTTCGTCTATGAGTCATAAGATTCAATAAGGTTAGCTATCAGATTTCAAATCAATCACCACCAATGATCTTAGACTATGAGCTGTGACTAAAGTTCAATGTATTGTTTCAAATTTCGCACCTTATGTTAAAATTCTGTTTATCACCATTCCCAAATTTAAAGAATACTTCTCTTGATATACCTAAGTCTTAGAGTTAATCATATCATTATATGTTCAATAATGTCAATAATGTCCGTCAAATGTTTACCTGAGTAGAACCAACTGTTTTCTAGAAGTGTGTGTGTACTCAAACTTAAGAAGTACCACAACAAAGGAAATGAATCCCTGTACACTACCTCATCAAGGTCAATCACGTGGTACAACGTCTTGCTTACGTTTATATTTGGCGGGAATAATCAAAACCAATGACGCAATTCTCAAATTATCCTACAAAGTTTCAATGTTCCAATGTCCTGGACTCCTAATTCAATCATAGGTCAATAACTGATTATGTGATCACAATGATTTACCCAATGAATGAGATACTATCCAATTACCAATTATTGATATGACAATAAGAAATGTACCCCTTTCAAAATGTAAGATTGGTACACAAATACACCTGTGTGTTATGAAAAAAGTAATAAATCCTGTACTTATTCAATAATAAAGCCGGTCAATAACCTTTAAATTTTGAATATTTGGCCATAAGAGGAACACCAACATCTACAATGGGTCCTAGAAAAAGGTTTACCGAATTTTGTTATTTGATAATTCCCCAAATTTAAAAGGGAACATAAACATATAAAGGTAATAAACCTCTGTACATACCCATATAACATGTACCCATGAAAGAGAAACGAGGTAAACCACCCAAATTTATCATAATACATGTTAGGGTCCAGTACTATAATACCAAATATATAAAATGAGCAATTTCTAAAATTTAAGGGATGGGCCAAGGTACCCCTAACAAATTTTAAAGGGGTGCACAAATGTACCTATGTCTTATGATAGGGAATAGACCCCTATACATAACCATATAAACATATAAGGTAATAGGACCTCATCCAAGAGATAAATTGGGTCAAAATGTCAAACACGTGGTACAACGTATTGCTTACGTTTATATTTTGGCAATTTCGTACCCATGAAAGTGGACGATGTGGACCATCCAAATTTATCATGATACATATTAAGGTCCTGTACTATAATACCGAATGCTTAAATCAAAAAAATTCCAAAATTTAAGGGGCGGGGCAAGGTACGTACCTCTCCTAAAATTGAAAGGGATGCACCAATGTACCTATGTCTTATGATAGGAAATGAACACCTATACATTACAATATAACCATATAAGGTAATAGGACCTCATCCAAGGAGATAAATTAGGTCAAAAACCAAACACGTGGTACAACGTATTGCTTACGTTTATATTTTGGCAATTTTGTACCCCTAAAAAGGGAACGAGGTGGACCACCCAAATTTATAGTGATCCATATTAGGGTCCTATACTGTAATACCAAATGTTTAAATTGAACAATTTCCAAAATTAAAGGGGTGGGCGAAGGTACCTCTCCCAAAAATTTAAAGGCGTGCAAAAATGTACCTATGTTTTATGATAGGAAATGGACCCCTATACATGACCATATAACCATATAAGGTAATAGGACCTCATCCAAGGGAATAAATTAAATCAAAAACCAAACACGTGGTTGTACCTAAATTTGGCAATTTCGTACCCATGAAAGGGAACGAGATGGACCATCCAAATTTATCATGATACATAATGAGGTCCTGTACTATAATACCAAATGCTTAAATTGGAGAATTTCTGAAATTGAAGGGGGTGGGCCAGGGTACCCCCTCCTAAAAATTTAAAGGGGTGCACCAATGTACCTATGTCTTATGATAGGGAATGAACACCTATACATGACCATATAACCATATAAGGTAATAGGACCTCATCCAAGGAGATAAATTAGGTTAAAAACCAAACACGTGGTTGTACTAAAATTTGGCAATTTTATACCCCTAAAAGGGAACGAGGTGGACCACCCAAATTTATAGTGATCCATATTAGCGTCCTATACTATAATACCAAATGTTTAAATTGGGCAATTTCTAAAAATGAAGGGGTGGGCCAAGGTACCCCTCCCAAATTTTTTCAAGGGGTGCATTAATATACCCATATCTTATGAAAGGAAATGGACCCCTGTATACGCCCATATAACCATATAGGGTAATAACACCTCATCAAAAGGATAACTTAGGTTGAAACAAAACACGTGGTATAACGTATTGCTTACGTTTATATTTTGGCAATTTTGTACCCCTAAAAGGGAACGAGGTGGACCACCCAAATTTATAGTGATCCATATTAGCGTCCTATACTATAATACCAAATGTTTAAATTGGGCAATTTCTAAAAATGAAGGGGTGGGCCAAGGTACCCCTCCCAAATTTTTAAAGGGGTGCATTAATATTCCCATGTCTTATGAAAGGTAATGAACCCCTGTATACGCCCATATAACCATATAGGGTAATAACACCTCATCAAAGGGGATAACTTAGGTCGAAACCAAACACGTGGTACAACGTATTGCTTACGTTTATATTTTGGCAATTGTGTACCCCTAGAAGGAAACGAGGTGGACCACCCAAATTTATAGTGATCCATATTAGCGTCCTGTACTATAATACCAAATGTTTAAATTGGGCAATTTCCAAAATTTAAGGGGTGGGCCAAGGTACCCCTCCCAAATTTTTCAAGGGGTGCATTAATATACCCATGTCTTATGAAAGGTAATGGACCCCTGTATACGCCCATATAACTATATAGGGTAATAATACCTCATCAAAGGGGATAAATTAGGTCAAAAACCGCCGAAATTTAAATTTTTGGCAATTTTTTACCCATAAAAGGGAACGACATAGACACCCAATACTGATAGAGGTACATACTATGGTCCTAGGCTACCGTACCAAATTTTTAGATTTGGCAATTTCCAAAATTTAAGGGGGGTGGTCCTATGTACCCCTGCCAAAATTTAGGGGTGGGCCAAGGTACCCCTGCCAAAATTTAGAGGGGGTGGTCCTAGGTACCCCTAGGTCATTGACCCCGGGCCAAGGTCATTGACCTTTGACCTATGACGTCACAAAAATTTTTGCTGACTCGGCGAGCCATACGTCGGGGACTACTACTAGGCACGTGGAATCCAGAACGACATCGTGTTCCAACAGGACGGGGCACCCCCTCACTATGCAATCAAGGTGAGACAGTTCCTTGACGAGAAATTCCCTAACCGTAAATGGCGCCCAGTTGGAGGTGTGGCGGTGAATGAACTGAGCTGGTGCAGGTAAAAATTTAATCCTTCCGCTACCGTTTGCACTTTATTTGATTTCAATATGAGCATTTTTATGTAAATTATAAGCGAATTAGATCCGTCCAGACTTTATGAAAACCCTGTATATATATATATATATATATATATATATATATATATATATATATATATATATATATATATATATATGAGGATTTTAAGACAAATTGCATTCAAATTATGTCAAATATTGTATATTCACAAATGCAATGAGGGACCCACATGAGCTTTGGGGTGGCCCGGGCCCCCTGCCCCCCTTAGAATCGGCACCCTTGTCAACGGGGTGTTTGCACTCGCTTGCACTCAGCCTCTGACTCGCTACCTACTTACGGCATTCATATTCTCATAATTTTGGGGCTCGAGGCCGCGGGCTCGCAAGTTCCCTGAGTAAGCATTGGTTAAGTCAGCCTTCCCAGGCTTACAGCAATTATGTGAAGGACTACACAGTCTTGAGGAATACTTCATTGGAATTCTGCTACAAATTAAACGTTGCTGAAGGTCGCTAAAGCGGACTTCAACCGTGAGAAAATTAAAAAGGCAGGCGCTGAATTTACGCAATCAAACCGCAGTTCAACTTTTAAACTTCGTGCGTCGTGATAGTGTAATTTTTAGTTCAACTTGTTGAATTTATTTTTCACTTCATGTGTGTACACCAGTGGTTTCTAACGTATGTACACTCATGTCCAAAATGATTGTCGCATATCTATAACTGTCTTGTAATATAATTTAATAATTTCGCAGGGTACTTTTAATACTGATATTATGTGTATAATCGGGAAATTTATATTTGTGGTAAATTTCATAGGAAAAGAATTATAAATACGAAAATTAGAATGAGTAAAACAAAATGTTGCTAAATGGACAAGAAACTTAATTTTCGTTTTATTCTTATATTTATTGTTCTTTTGACAAAATTTGCCAAATTCCACATATACGTCTTTGCAGATTATACACATAGTAACATTATAAGAAATACCGGACGAATTTGCTAACAAATTATATTTCTACAACAACATATTTATAGACATGCAACAATTTTGGATATGAGTGTACACCAGTGGTTTATGTCCAACGGTTATGCCGGTTGAAGTACAAGGAGATGGTGATGATGAAAAATGAATGCAATGGTGGAATGAATAAAGTGGGATGAAACGTGAAAACACTGAGAAAACCCACAAACACACAAAGCCCACCTGGCGCGAGCTGGGATCGAACCAAGGACCCCACGCATCAGAGGTGAGCGCTCTACCACTGAGCCACTGTGCCCCTTAGGTTTCTAATTTGGCTGGTACGAAGATTTCAGTGGTAGACTCACTTTTGTGGCATGGGATCCATAGTTCGATCCCAACTCGTACTAATTGGACTTTGTGATAGACAAACACCATAAGCGTGGGTTTTCGAGGTTCGATCCCAGCTCGCGCCAGGTAAGCTTTGTGGTGGACAAACATGTTTGTGGGTTTTCTCAGGGTTTTCACGTTTCATTCCACTTTATTCATTCCACCATTGCATTTATTTTTCGTCATCACCGTCTCTTGTAGTCTAACCGGCATAACCGTTAGACATAAACCACTGGTGTACACTCATGTCCAAAATTATTGTCGCATGTCTATTGTAATGAAACCATGAAATAAGAATTTAAAAAATCATTTTTATTTATAAAAATGGCAATTTAGTAGGTAGAAATGGAACGAAATTTTCTGTAATATCTTAACTGTTGGATAAGTACATAACATTATTTTTTAAAATATCACAAGGACAGTATTTGTAATCAAAAAATCGTTGGAAGCAAAAGCAAAATAGTCAAGAATCACCGGTAGTCGAATAACAATGTTTTTCAATAGTAATTAACATTTAAATAAAATTACAAAAAAAAAAAAAAAAAAAAAACGAAAGCAAACAAGGTAAATTAAAGTTCAAAAATACTTATTTTTACGTCATTAAATAACATTTTGTCAGAACATGTAATTAGGATTTTCCTAAGATTTTGTAAATTTTTATATTAGCTTTTGGCAAAGTAAAATAATAATAATAATAATAAATAAATAATTAAGGCAAACAAGGACAATAGTCCATATAAAATGACCAAGTTTGCAACTAAAAAAAATCGTTCCGCATTCTGCATTTTGGATCCTGCATCCAGCATCGAAATGGAAAGATCCATAAGAAATTACAAATACCGCAAGAGAGACCATTGTTTGGTCAAAACCAAGTGAAATATACACTAAGGTAAAGTATAACTACAAAAAAACTGTCTATTTTGCATGTAACATAATATTAGAAAGTCTCTGAAAGTAACAGGCAAAATTTAAATACTTAAATATTTAGTTTATTTCCGTTTGGTTAAGCATTAAGTAAAATTATAATTGATCTGTTATACAGTTAAGCTAACATACTGTCTGGTTATGAACTCAAATACTCTTTAAATGTTCACAGTCAAATAATTATATTGTTACAAAAATATACACTATACTACCATTATAAATCAGTTTTTTCATTAATAAAATATTGTCACTTGTGACCAGTGGCGTATTTACGATTTTGTTTCGGGGGCTTTGCTAACTTTCGGGGGGGGGGGGGCTTTGCCAGAAAATGTGAAAATTCTGAAAGATATTTCATATACTTTACTATAGTAAGTAAGATTTTGGGGAGGGGGCTTAAGCCCGGAAGCCCCTAAATACGCCACTGCTTGTAACAATACAAAATTGCAATCCTTCGTTTAATTTCACTCTCTTAATTTAATTTACAAATTCGCTATTCCTTTTGTAATTTATATGTATCACAATTTACAATATAATACAATTTATTTTGATCTCCATTTCTTTAATATTTTAATAACTTATGGTACACTATAAACATGTTGTGGGTGGGTTCTAACCATTTCCTCCTATTTGCATCGTTCCACCATTTTATTCATTATAATGATTAATACAATCTCCCTTAGCCTCGGAGCATAATCGTGGGGCGTCCAATGGCGGATCTCGAAGGTAAAACTGGAAGGGGGGGGGGGTCAGCCAGAAACCAGACTTAGATAGGTATATCATCAGTTTACTATACACTTTCAAAATTATACAAATAATAGGCCTAGATAAATGTAGGCTGAATATAAAATCTGTATTACGTGCCAAAAATGGACAAGTTCGGTTTAATGTAAAAAAAAATGGCCTCGTAGGCCTATATGGCCTTGTATGTGCCTAGCGCTACTGTGAAAAACGGGCTATCTAGTATTCACTATGGAAGTAGTAGTAATTCCCAGAAGAACGCACGTGTCTATATGCCCCATTAGTTTTGAAGTAACATCTCAGCTGTTTACTGAATATTTTCGTTTTGGTACTTACCACGTATTTTATATAGATATTTACGTATTTTACAGTCAGTCAGTCTACAAATTATTTTTGTCACTCAAAAAATTGGGGAGCCTAGGCCCGCCAGACCCCGGGCTATATCAGTTACTGCATAAACTTAAAATAATAGTAAAGGAATGTTTGAGTTTTCCAATAAATAAATAAATAAATAAATAATCCACTTCTACAGGGAAAAGGGGGCAATTGAATATTTTGATGTTTTTAGTCATTAAGAGTCCTTATCACTGCGAAATTAAAATACCGCTAATTTTACAGTAATTATGTGATATCTTCAAATAGATAAAAGATAATCGAAAAGTGAATCAAGACCTCCCTAGACGATGTTATTTTGCATGACGTACCGTTATCACGAGTCACCTAGTAGCTTTCCGTTTGCAGTTATTTAGAAACGCGAAAATAAACGCCGATTTTCTAAATGTCTGGAAATCGAAAGCAGATAAGTGAGTAATGATAACGGTATCTCAAGCAGAATAATGTTGTCTAGGCAGGTCTTTTTCCACTTGTCGATTATCTTTTATATATTTGACGATATCACAATTACTGTAAAATTAGCGGTATTTTAATTTCGCAGTGATGAGGCCTCTTAATCCTTATTCTAGAATGGAATAAATAAATTAATACGTTCAATAACTAACTTGACTAGCAAAATAAAGATCAATCACACATGTTTACGAATTCTACTCAAGTAGAGCTAACCTAAATTGACGCTCTTATATTTCAGCTTAGTTATCAGAATCTATTACTGACAACTATTTGAAAAATCACGACAATATGATGATGTAATGCCTGCAGACATTCTGTCCACCTGGCATTCCAATTTCATAACTCCCTATTACTTTTTTCCGTATGTGTGTTATGTTGTTCCGCTTTTCGTATACCGTACTGAATAATTTCTTGTTTATCTCAGTTATGGAAAGTCACGTGAGAAGATGGAAAAAAAAGGGGTTACTACCCTCACGTGCTAAAGAAACACGCGACCAAACACACGAAGAGATCAATAACCCCTTTATGAACTTCTTCAGGGAGGCGGGGATTTGGGGAGGGTTTTTGTCATATGTCTTTTGTACGACACCAGAATACAAAAGGGGAAGATGTAAAGAGTCAGAGAAAAGAAGTTTGAATAATTTGTATGTACCAAGCCATTACAGAACGGCAAAGGAACAAATTACTTTCAATTCACATCATTTGTTATCAGAACGTGATCTATTGTTTACAGAGTTCATGTTAACGTTATCTTCTATCTTCTCGTGTTCACTGATCGAAACGCAATGAAAAGAAGAGCATTGCTAGAACAACGCAATAAAATAAAACATTAACACGGATATGATAAAGAAATAAAGAAAAAGGGAAGTGGGACAGTAGTATACCTTGTAACGTACATTGCCAACGTATATATACTAAAAGGGAGAAGGAAAGGATATCATTAGTAGTATTGCATACGAGACGAGACGAAGAGGTTTTCTCGTGAAGTTTGTAGAAGAATCCTCTCAATTCTCAAAAATCTCGTCTCACAAAGATCAGACCGTCTCGTCTCGTTTGAGAAAGATCAGATCGTCTCGTTTGAGAAAGATTAGATCAACTCGTCTCGTCTCGTTTGAGAAAGATTAGATCAACTCGTCTCGTCTCATTTGAGAAAGAACAGTTCAACTCATCTCGTCTAAACTCATCACGTCTCGTCTAAGAAGAGATCAGATAAACTCATCACGTCTCGTCTGAGAAAGATCAGATCAAACTAGTCTCGTCTGAGAAAGATCAGATCAAACTAGTCTCGTCTGAGAAAGATGATAATCGTATCACAAAGCTTTTCTCGTCTCGTTTTGTAAATTCAAGTATAAAATTTATGATCTGATTTCTTTGCTTAATTTTGTTAGATTTGAGTTCAGCGTTCCATTAAGCTGTCAGGCTACATGGAACGTAGACCTACAACTTAACCCTTTGACTACCAACGGGATACATGTGTCCCATGCGAATAATTCAAACATCGTTGGGAATTTGTTTTTAGAAAATTCTTAAAAATTACATATTGTTCTCCTATCTGGTAAATTGTGACCAGGAGACTGTTTAGTTTCCACAACTGTACAATTGTCAGGAATATCCCACATTAAAGGAGGAGTACATATAAAAGAATGTTCACGTTTTTTAAAAAATGATAGTCAAAGTGTTAATGTGGAATCCAAGCCACATTAGCTTCCGGCGGAATTGAGCTCGGATCTTCCATGTAGAAGGTGCGTACACTATTCACTTAGCGCACGAGAGAGCTCTTTACTTAATTTCACCTAGAAAGTATCAATCCCTTCGCATCACGAGGGTGCACGAAGCGTGTGATACAACATTTAAACCATATTACCCTACGAAACGAAACATCAATGCAAAAATTGTTGAACAGAATGTTACTAGCTTTAGCTACCGCTGCTTTTAGTTACACTCATGTCCAAAATTATTGTCGCATACCTATAAATATGTTGTTGTAGGAAATAGTTTGATAACGAATTCGCCTGGTCTTTCTTACAATTTTACTATGTGTATAATCGACCAAGGCATGCTGCCGTGTCGTGACAAAACGCTGTAACTTTGGCGGAGAAGTTTTGCGAAAATGAGCCTTAAAGTTTTCATTCGAAAATGTGATTTGTATCGTGTAGAACCAGTGTATCTTGACTTTGAAAACACGTGGTTACATGTAATGTTACGTAAATGCATGTTGTGTGATTAAATTTGGTGAAAATTGATTGGTTGGCCATTATTGCCTAGTTACACTGGTTCTACACGATACAGATCACATTTTCGAATGAAAACTTTAAGGCTCATTTTCGCAAAACTTCTTCGCCAAAGTTACAGCGTTTTGTCACGACACGGCAGCATGTATGTGGCAAATTTCATTTCAAAATAGCAGTAAATAAGAACAATAAATGGAAAATAAAACTTTTTTGTCCATTTAGCAACATTTTGTTTTACTCATTCTAATTTTCGTATTTATAATTCTTTTCTTATGAAATTTACCACAAATATACATTTCCCGATTACATAAACAGTATCAGTATTAAAAGTACCCTGCAAAATCATTATCAAATTATATTCTTACAAGAAGACAGTTATAGATATGCGACGATCATTTTGGACATGGGTGTACATAAAAACTGTGTTTGGACGGAATCCCCCCCAAATTTGCCACCCAATACAAAAACAGCATTAGAGAAGCCGGATTTACAATAGTTGTGATAAACTAAGAGGACTTGCTTTCTTTGCAGGGTACCTTTTGTTCAATTTGCCATTGTTAAAAGAATTATTATGGTATAATTGTTAAAATACAGTTGTGACATCTTCAATTAAAAGTCCCCCCCCTTAAAAAAACAGTGCAATCTGCGCCTTGAAACCCGTTTGTGGACACCTCTGTACAAAAAGACAAAATCAAAGAAAAAATAAAGGGTCAGAATGCTTGTATCAGATGTTAATATTGATACTGTATCTGAAAGTGTCTGGTCTTGTCTTGCCATTGATCAGTTTCATAACATTATTTTCATCTGCTAGCTCTTTCCATATATGATAGACACAGCAAAGTTGAATTCGTGTCAAGCAAACTGCGTGAAAGATCCGTTTATAGCATCTTCCACATCAAGTGTATCGAGTTGTATCATGTCACTCGCGCTGTCATGCAATCCAACATGATTGTTTTGTTCAGCTCTACACTTAAATGACAGAACACTGCAATTATAACGTGATACATACAAATAGAATATTACTACCGTTCTTTCTCTTATGCCTTTGTTTGTTTTTATCGGGAATGTTTTGTTTAAATTGCTGCGTGAGCACTTAAAATGCCACTGGAACGCAGGTCTCATCTTTTAATGTGTGATTCTGTTACAATCTAACGGACACTTCTTGAATGTAGCTCCTTGTTGATTTCGTGTTCTGTAATTTGGAAGGTAAGTCAACAATGTGTGAGCACAGATAACTGAATTCTTACTGCAATAGCGTAATATCCTATGACAGATCATATGCCCAACTTACTTCTGTCATTGATATTGAATCAAAAATAAACTATCTCCATAAGAATTGCCCGTTAGGCCGAACGCTACTGCGTGGTATTGGATGGAAAGGCGGCATGAGCCGCCAAGTTGGTTTAATAGATGCACCCCACTGGCGGAATGACTTAAAACGGACGGCCCGGCGGCAGGCTTATGGCTGTTCCTTATAGAGGAAAGATCATGGGTATGACGTCGAGCGGTCTACGTCTAAGGCAGGTTCGGGACGCAAGACAGACTGTCGCGGATTCGAACCCTACTCAGGGCATGGGTGTTACATCTACACTTTCATAAATCATTAATTATCCAGTATATTTTAGCCTAAAAGGGATATGATACTCAAATGGGTAAATAAATCCATATCGTATAACTGCTAGAAACCATTATACGATGTGGATTTATGTGGATATACGATAAACCATTAAACTACAAGTAGTTTTATCGGTTACCAACGAAGTACCACAGTATAGTTCATCTCGTAAATAAGGTAAACAAGTAATTTTAAATTTTATATCCTGCAGGATAAAGGACATGGATGATTAAAGGAAGTGAATAGGCCTATAAAAAAAATGGTTTATTGACAGTGTCGGAGGAAACGGAAGATCTCCGATACAACCCACGAGCACGATGTTTACACAACAAAACTCACATAGCCTGAGATGGAATCCGGACCCTCTCGAACCAGAGATGAACGCTTTTATCACTGAGCCATCTTATAGTTATCTCCCACAACTATTTTTAACTTAATTAGCAGTATGTATTTTATAAGAAAATATCTCTTTAAAAAATGTAAGAACTGAGGTCAAATTGCAGGCGCTCTACAGAGCAAAATACGGTATTGTACGGATACGAAAGCAATCAGCTGCCATTATCATGTAAAGTTCATATGAGAAGTTAACATTAATACTGCAGAGTATGAGGCTTCGGGTTAAGAGCTTAATTTTTTTATGCGTATTCCTTTGAGACATATTTCATGCGTATCCCCTTTGAGTAATGCTTTGAAGAATCCAGAAATACAGGCTACATAACATGTCACGCAAAGAGGATTGTCCGTGCGTATTACAACGCAGAAAAAACAAAAAGAGGAAAGAACGCAAAGGAAAAAAGTCTTCACTTCCGCTGCAGAAATTAAATGGCAAATGAAAACCAAAAATTCTCATTCAACTGAAACAACTAGCAATTAACGCTCTAATTTCTATCTCTGAACACACTATTTAAAGAGAGAAACTTCAATATACTTTGTATATAACTTCAAAACGGATGTTTACCTCAAGGAAACTAGAATAGTCTTGCAGCGAGAAACAAGAGAAAAAAAGAAAGGTTTTTGACAACTTGTTTGCAGTCGCTACACTTCAACGGTACATCAACATAAGAATTTCACAGTGAAATGGTTTATAGTATATACTTTACTTTCTCCTTTTATACCCTTCATAATATAATGTTCTAAGAACAGAGCTATATATACGTAGAAGTTTAAATAAAATTGATTTGTTTCTGAGAATAATAATAATACTTTTTGCTCGGTGGCTAGCAAAAAAGTGCAACGCTTCCTACAACATTAAAATTTGTTCACAACATGCGAAGGCGGATCTTGAGGCAAGTCATATATATATATATATATATATATATATATATATATATATATATATATATATATATATATATATATATATATATATATATATATATATGGCTTAGAAATTTACACAGTATTTAACAGTGAATAGGGCGCCTAACTCAATTGGATTGAAAATGTTAATAGTTTAATGTTCTTGTATTACATTGCATGATGAAAATGAAAAAAAAAATCTTTACGTCCCACGATTATGCCGGCTAAAGGAGCCGATGATGAGAAATGAACGAAATGGCAGAATGAAGAAAGTGGAAGGAAACGGGAGAACTATGAGAAAAGCCATGCACACGGTGTTTGTCCACCACAAAGCTCACTTGTCGCGAGCTGAGATCGAACCAATGGCCCCATATACCAGAGGTAAACGATCTACCACTGAGCCACCGCGGCCCCGTAATGCATGATATAAAGAACTGATATTAGTTTGAGTGTTCAAAGTGTATGGGGTATTAGCACCAATACATTGGAGATATCGCTCAACTTCAACAAGAACTACCGCCAGTAACGTGCCACGCTCAATATTTGCAGAGGAACACTTGATGGCCACTCGTAGCTCATGCAGGTATGAGGCTCTTCTCCATAAACAATGTTCTTAACAGTTTCCCCGTAAGTCTCGAGAAGTAAGGTCTCGGGAACGTGAGGATACTCGATATACCCTGTTCAACTTATTGTTCGTGTAAACTTCCTGATAAGATGTTGGTAGTGTGATGGGGCTATCTTGTTGCAGATAAAATTTCTCGTCTCCAATGTCCTTATGCAACTCATGCCGGTTTCTCGGGTATACACACTTCTACGGTGAGCGAGAACTGTGCTAACACAGTACGGGAGCTAGTAATACTTGTTCCTGTAATAGATCGTCCAGCATATGTTTTGCACACATCTGTAACACAACCGCCGGCTTTAAATTGGTCATGAATTCGGGTGATGGCTAAATGAGTCAATGGTTGTGTTCTAAAATCATTCCGCCATTGTCGTTGATGGTTTCGTACTTCATCATCCCTGCTTCGATACCAAGCTATGCGAGTTTATGATGTACAACATTGTGTTCGATGAGGTCGCAGTGCTTCAGTGGTAGAGAGATTACCTCTATTCCATGAAGTCTCTGATTCGATACCAGTTTGCGCCAAGTGGGTTTTATGAAAGATTGAATAGGTTATCTCGGGATTCTCTCGTTTGCTCTCACTTTCTTCACTTTACCATTTTATCATCACAGTTTCGCTCAGCCCGGGTGCATAATCGTGAGGCATCAAATTATTATATATATATATATATATATATATATATATATATATATATATATATATATATAGAAGAAATTGCTGTAATGAGAATATGGAAGGAAACTGGAAAACTCAGAACACGATTTTTTTTTTTTTTTTTAACGACTTTCAAACTATACTATGCATAAGTGTTGGAAGTGCTATAGAACGCTTATGTACGTACGTACGCTTGTCAACAGCTATCAAAGCAAAACTAAGAGATATCGAGATTTGGTTTCTTGCAATTGATTCAGAGTCTGAAGAATAGGTTTCATTTTATCCGTTAATCTATTCAAACTGAAGTGGTTCAAAATTAATCATTTTTGGTTTCAACTCTTATCGCCATAGAACAAAAATGGTAATTGATAGCGTTTTTTTTTTTTTTTTTTTTTTTTTTTTTTTTTTTTTTTGCAAAAATTCAGCGTCTGAAAACTTATCACGACTGTACGATTATAATTTTTGTGATCGATTCATTGTCGTCCCTAGAATAGGTTCAAACCGGAAGTGGTTCAAATTAGCCTTTTCCGGTTTCAATACTTATCGGCATAGCATAAAAGTGATAGATAACGGCGAGTGCTATTCTGCAATCAATTCAGGGTTAAGAGAGTATATCAACCAGCAACACTACCAAAATGACAAGTGCTTTAAAATTAATACTTCGAGAATTTTCATAGATCAAAAATGGTAATAAAGATTTTTTTTTCAATTGATTAAGCGTCTCAACAATACATTGAATTACCTCCTTTAACATTCTATCTAAACAAAAAGCAGTTCAAATTAATGATTTCGGTTTTCTATAATAATTCCCATAGTTTGGAAGTTTATCGTAGTTTCACACTGTGAAATAAAATGAAACTTGTTTTATTTTAATTATATATATATATATATATATATATATATATATATATATATATATATATATATATATATATATATATATATATATATATATATATATATATATATATATATATATAAAATGCTAGGTTTGTGTGTTTGTCAAAAGTTTACATGTTTGTGGACGTTTATATGTTTCTGGCCCAATTCTTTTGACGATGTTATCTCGGAAACAAAAGCTCTAGAAAGATAACGTTTACACTTATCGATTCCAAATTTTGTGTAGATTGTCGAGTTCTAATTGAACATGTTTTAAAAATGGCCGTTATTTCTTTATTATATTTTTAGGGGGTACACTGGAAATATTGAAATTTTAAAAAGTAAAGCATCATATCCTACGAATTATACATTCCAACACAACACATTTGTATACGAGGTTAGTATATATCCAGCGTGTTTCATGGCCAAATGATGAAAAACTAAGATAACCATTTCTCAAATCTAAGATGAACCTTTATTGTTTAGAGTGTTTTGCCCAATGAACACCATATATATCAATGACATAATTAATTGTGTATGTAATGTATTTGCTTATTACACATTGCGTGAAAGAGGAAAGAAAACACTGTTTATACATGGATTTAGAAGCTACAATCGGAAGTAGGCTCAAATCTTGCAAACGGTATGTGATATTGAAAATATAATAATAATAAATCTCCCCTTTATGATAGTCCTTGCCGATTTTTATCAAGACGTCCTTCACTTGTGTCTGTAAAGGGACATGTACAGAAGTTGAGAAATGACAAGGAGATTCATTTTCGTATGTGAATGATGCGGTCTGTAGAAAGCGCGGGTTCAGCTAGTATTAGTTTACTGCCCTAAAATTTTGTGACCAGTATCACCTGCAAAAAAATGCCACTGCTACATTTGAAGTTAGACCGAAAGTTTTACTGATACACACTTCATGAAGCCACCGCAGTCCTCCAAAATGTTTCATATTGCATGAAGCTTTGTTGGAATCAGAAGCTCTTTTCCTCTAAGTGTAAACGCAGTTCCTCATTAAGTCAGGAGCTAGTAGCTGGGAAATCATCCGTTGTTGCTGAGAGGGTCTGTCCTTGCTCGCCAGTCCATGATAAAAAGCTATACAGACAATGGAAAAAGCAAGAACCCAACGAAACAAAGGAATTTTTATACAGATCTAATAAACAAAGGGGTTTCAACACGCAATGGAAATTCATAAAACAAGAGTTTCTTTATTGCTGTTTTTCCACCGACTTAACACTAATTAAGTATTACAACAATAATAACGCAATCTTAAGGAAACACTAATTACACCATGTGATTCTCCTTCCTTCCTTTAGAATTTTCTATGAAGCTATTCAAATTTTTCATGATTAAAGTAAATTGTATAATACAAAAATAACATTATTATTATTATTATTTATAAACCTTTGATTTCTTTAAAATACTTCAACTCAAAAACTTCAACCGACTGTATCGAGGAACATACTATATTGGACAAGGTTTAAAAGATGCACTTTAAGAGCTTGCCTTACTAAAAATAATACAAAATTTACCATTTTTCATTTGCTTGTTTATTCATAAGTGAAAGTAGACATTGAAAAGCAAATTACCACAATCATAGATAATATTGTTACCTGAAGAAGTTTCAGTGTTTCCATCCATAGAAATTGGAGTGTTGCCAGAATAACAACGCCCCTAAAATCTAAGTTAAGGCAGCGACTAGAAGAACGATCTCAACTACATTTGGTTACGTATCATGTTGTTTTGGCTTCCTGTGAACTACTTTTTAAATAACATCATTATTTAGTTTTAATAACTGTATGCTAAAACTATTTTGTTGATTACCAACTAAATACAACAATCATTTAAAAAGTAATTCACAGAAAACCAAAACATGATACGTAATCAAATGCAGACATCTAGACGTTCGTTTCTCTAGACGCAAGGGCGTCCATGTTGTGGTTTCCAAAGGGAGGCAAGTGTAAGCGACGTTTCGAATATAGTCTCAAATTTTGCTGTAACTTATGTAAAAATTCTATTGGGTTTTCAACATTCAAGTACAATTTCCTCTAGGAGGGGGGCGAGCGCCCCATGGGCGCCCTTGTCTAGACACTGCCTTAACTAGATTTTAGAAGCGTTATTCTGGCTGCACTATTCAAAAAAACTGGAAATTTTGAAAATTAAATAATTTCATGAAAACTTTTTTTTTTTTTTTTTTAATATTTCTCTCATTTAATAGTAAAAATACCATTTTCGCGTACATACAGTACAATTCATTTCCAACGAACTTCGAAAGTTCGTTACTGAATTTTCTATGCCTGTGTATGTGTCTGTCTTATTTACGAATTTTTCATTTTTGAGCCCTTCATTCGATATGCCACGAAAAACTGAGAAAGTGATGGAATTTTTTCGCGTCACTACTACCGTACCCGAGACACTGGCCAAAAACAGTTCCGATTTCGGGAGATTTAAGGAGCCATATCCCGGAAACCGTCAAGTCATCGAGAGATGATATTGATGTTGATCAATACCTAAGAGGATGGTGAACATTTTGGTACCAAATCGTAGCCGGTGGCCACTGTCCAACTGGCCGCTGATTTCGCCATTGACCACCGGCTACTACCAGTAAGAGATAGGTTGGAGTTACAATTGGTGTGTATACGTGTGTTGGAGTAGAGCTATTTTTCTTAAATTATGTAAACATGATTTACCTCCATCAAAAATTTTAGTTGCCTACTCCTCCTCACTAATCCCAGCTTAACAAGATAAACTTTCTGGGATCGAGGCAAAATGAGGAAGGTATCTTCGTGAATTGAAAGGATTCGTAAAATAATAATAATAATAATAATAATAATAATAATAATAAAACGAGACGGGATATCCTTATTTCTCGTCTCATGGGCTACGAGACACTCAACTAATATTACGTCCTCACTCACACAAACAATATCCACACCTATGCCCAGTGACGGATCCAGGGGGGGGGGGCAAGCAGTATCAGTAGTAACTCTAAGTAGCAGTATCAGGACAATCCACCGCCCCCCCCTCCCCGCCCAGAAGTCTGTCCTGGATCCGCCCCTGCCTACGCCTTCAACACGTACCAAAATATGGGTGAGGATCATCCTCAAGAGACCAAAATGAGTGAAGGTGTCATCAGGAGCGGACCGAGGGCCGGACAACCCGGGTAACTGCCCGGGCCGCCAAAACGGGACTGAAAAATTAACTTGTTTTCTACAGACTTCTTTGGTTTATATTCTTGTAAAGTAGCGTCAATTACATCATCTTTTTCCATTCCATGATGGAAGAAGATAGTTCCATAGTACTAAGGAGGCTGTATCGAACAATGGAAACATGGAATATAGAAGAAAAAAAAAAAAGTGGAATAGAGTTGGTATCGTTCATAGCGGTCCAGGTTCTTTGTGAACTTGACCCAAGCAACGAATGTTACTGGATTTTATATATATTACTCTTTAAAAGTGGCAGGGGAGTGGAAACAGTATATACAGCACTTACATAAAAAACAATGTAACTAATATAATGTATTTTTTAGGTACTAAAAATACCTAAACCATATATTTGAGTATTTTTTCGTTTTGGAAAATGGGTTTAAAATATTTAAAATCACTGTAATAAAATATAGGCTAGGACTGGTGGGGGGCGCCAAAAAGCTAGTTTGCCCGGGCGAAAATGTTGTCTTGGGTTCACCTCTGGGTGCCATCTCTTGAGTCGAGTGACGTTATCGCATACTTTCTCGTCCTAACTGTAATACCATACCGCCAAAGACCGTTCTCCATAAAACTCAAGGACTTATAACCGAAGGATCAATATTTTCCTGGTTTGAATTATACAGAACGTTGCTACTACCACAACGTTAAAAGAATATCAGATGATGTTTGGAAAGTATGAATACAAAATTAGTTGATGTTTTCAATGAACGACGTTTACAATGTTGAGGTCGATATCCCGCCCAACCAGCGTCATGGCACCACCCTACTGAAAAATACAATGATTTATGTCGCAATACACGAAACTGATCAAAAGAGTCTTTCAAAGTATTACAATTATCTTATTGTGAGGCAATTACGTAGTACGTTATTAACATTTTTCTTATACAGTGATTCCTGATATTACTATTAATGATTTTATGAAAACTATATTAATTAGTATTTATCCTCCATTCTTCCTTCTTTCAGATTACTATGTACGGCTGAATAAGTGGAAAAAGATGGTGACGCAAGACGAAAAGGTGGAAGTGATCTTCCAGGCTCGCAATCACAGAGATACAGCAGAGGATTTTAATCCTAGATGACAAAACAGGGTACTGACTATACATAGCATAGTGTTAAAATTAGTACAGTGACATTCAGGATATACTATAAATCCGCATGTAACCAGATCATTGATTCACCTTCCATATATTTTACGCAATATACAGGGTGGGCGGAAATTAACTCTATTGAAAGCTAAGATTAATAATTAACCAATTTTCATTAAACAAGAATTTCCTTACAAGGTAGGATTTATTACATGAACTCATTTATGTCATTGCAGATATCTGTGGCGAATCATGGCGTAACGTCTAACCTTGTGTTGAGCGGACTCAGCTGACACCCCGGTACAAAGTATGACAGTCCGTGGTATAAGTACGGAGATGATAGCGAACTGCGAAAGGACGTCGTGACTCGGTAGATGCAAAGATCATAAGGAATTGTCATTCGAACCTAATGATATGTAGGGCGGAGGAAAATGTGCAAATGATTCAGGAAACAGTCACTTGAAGTCCTCAGAAACCGCCAAGACAAGCCCACCCTGTATATTACGTAAACTATATGGAAGGTGAATCAATAATCTAGTTACATGCGGATATTGTATCTCACGAAAGTGCTTTAACCCGACACAATCCAAACTGTTCTGAAGGAAAATTTGAATTTTCGTTCATTATTACCATGAACTATCGCCGGAAGACTAATCAGCGGTTGGAGTATGGGGAGAGAATGCTTGCTTGGTATGAAGATCGATCCGATCTTTTCGGTAATATACTGTGGTCAGATTAAGCTGTGTTTCATTTAACCAGCACAATTATTATTACTGATCAGGAGAGGATCCCAGGGTAGTTGTTGAAAGAAGTCAACATCGACCAAATATTACAAGTGAGGTGCTGGTGCGGCATGACATCCACGAAAGTTCATACGTCATTCGGGACACAATGAATGCAGAGCGATACCATGCCATGCTTGAAGATTATGTTTGGGATATTGTATCCACGTAGAACAATTACAACAACTTAATTTTCATGCAAGATGGGACTCCCGTCTCATTACGCACGTTCTGTAGGTGCGTCGATCGACACTCATTTTTCAGGACGATGATTGTGACTTCGTGACGATGATTGTGACTCTTGAAAGGCCAGCAAGAAGTCTTGACGTAATGCCCTGTGATTTCTTCCTCTGAATATGGGCGAAAGAGGGAGTTCATCGCACAAAACCAAAATCTCTTGGAATGTCGTTGCTAGGTACGTTTTCTTCCTCCAGAAAATCCTTTCAGCGAAACAAATGTTATAAAAACTTAAGTTAGGCCATACTCCATTTTGGTACTGAAAATCATCAAGAGGTGCAGTGGTCTAGGAGCAGTTGGCCGCCAAACAGTTACGTTCATTGTTATTTACATAGATTACTAGCCTTTGGTCAGTTGGAGATTTCGTCCTCCGACCCTGTGTTGGTCGGTCTACGGTTTCACACCTCATTTCAGGCTGTGCTCCTGAACCCACGAGCATGGCAAGTTTTGAGTTTCTATTCCAATTTAAAGTTCCTACCGAAAAATTAAATTAACTAGAAAGGGCATATTTCTTCTTCTCCTAGGCCCCTACAAACTAAAAATATTCAATTTTTCTGTGGAATAGCTTCGGCAGGCTACATACATGTCAAATGTCATCCTGCAGACCTATCGAAATGCCTAATAATAATGGAATGTAGGTGTCCCATTTAAAGAACATGGGACAAATTTTTCAGTTACTCATAAAACATACCGAATTTCAAGTTTTTATTCCAACTACCTAAAACATGAAATGTCCAGAACAACACCTACTTAAATGTTTTTCATTTTTTTTACCTCCTAAAAAATATTTTCAACATTTTTTTCTGTTGGCTTCTTTCCTAAAGCTATACGTACGCCAAATGTCAACATTCTACGTTAACCGGAACTACCTTTACGATCACCGAGCAGACTGAACACTGTTTAACTTCTATGATCACACATTAATGGCAAAGGTATCTGTTTCCAGTTATACGTTTTAAAACTATATGGGGAGAGGAACAAGTTACGCCAGAGGCTACAGTAATAATGGATGAGTCTCCACGTCCACGCTACATATATGGACTGATCCATTTATTGGTCGAATTTAGCCTTGCGCCCTTTGGTGGCTAAGTGACTTAACGTGTGAGCTTTCTGTTTGGAAGCCATTTTCAGGGGTAGGTAGATTATTATTTTTCCTCAGTGATTTGCAAGTTTCTTGTTTGTTAACATTCTACTCATTCGGACTTCAATCCAGCTGTTCCTTCAACATCACAAGCCTTCCAAAATGTCATAGAACAGATCTTCTCTGTAGCTACTGATACACAGAGGAAGATTGCTGTATGGAAGAAAAATGAAATGAAATGAAATCTTTGAGTTTTACGTCCCACGGTTATGCCGGTTAGGCTAAAGGAGACTGATTATGAGAGATGAATGAAATGGTGGAATGAAGAAGTGGGAGGAAACGGGAGAACCCCGAGAAAACCCACGCACACGGTGTTTGTCCACCACAAAGTTCACTTGGCGGGAGCAGGGTTTGAACCCGGGACCCCATGCACCAGAGCTGAACGCTCTATCACTGAGCCACCGTGGTCCCTGCTAGGGGAACGTGGGGCATAACGGGGTAGGGGGGCATAACGGGGTATCGTTCTTTTTCGAACTGTAATTTACTGTAATCTAGCGATAAGTACCTAAACAAGATTCTCAAGGACGAAGGGCTGTTGCGCTTGAGTAGCGTTCTTATCAGTCGAAAAGGAACAGTGCTATGTGTCAGTTCTTTGTTTTGGTGCTGTGGCATATAACCATTGGGATTTTTCTTTTGTCAAGGTAAGACAAGTTATTTATTGCACACTTTTAAACTATTGATAATTTGAAAGAATATGTCTTCTGTGTTTGTTGTGTGTTTTTGAGGTTTACGGATTGTAGGTTATAACAGAGATACTCGTTGATTTAACACTACAGCTCATCTGGGGCAAAACGGGGTGGGGCAAAACGGTATTGTAACCTCCCCATTTTGCCCCATTACCCCATTATGCCCCGTAAGAGTATTGATTTTGTAGTTTACTATCCAGCTTGAAACATTTCTTGTTAATACTGGGATTGCATAAGGTCTTGTTTACTGTCATTTTAGGATGGTTCGCACATATAAAAGGAAACAACGATGGAAAGTTGGGAGGAAGAAAAGATGAAGGCGGCCATCGAGAGTGTAATACATGGTGAAATGGGATATTATAAAGTTTCCCTTCAGTTCAACGTTTCCCAGACTATGCTGGAGCGGCTTTGTAACAAGGAACGAGAAAACCTTGGATCTTTCCAGAAACAAATGGGATATTTCAAGCCTGTGTTTACCTATGAACAGGAGTGCGAGTTAGTAGATTATTTAGTGAAAATGGAGAGGCGACTTTTTGGTCTAACTGGTAATGAACTGAGAGAATTAGCATTTCAATTGGCAGAAAGAAACAAAATTCAACAATTCCCTTTCAACAAAGAAGAAAAAGGCGGGAATTGACTGGTTAAGAGGATTTATTAAGCGTCACCCTGAAATAACACTTCGTAAACCAGAATCTACATCAGGAGCTCGCGCGATGGGGTTCAACAAGGTAGTTGTTTCCAACTTTTTTGATTTTTTGGCTGGAGTCATTGATGAACATCATCTCTCTGCAGAAAATATTTATAGTGTAGATGAAACCGGAATAACCGTGAATCCTAAAGGACATACAAGGGTTGTCGCACAGAAAGGGAAACGTTAAGTTGGAGCTGTAACTTCAACAGAGGGAGGAGAAACGGTTACTGCAGTAATTTGTTGTTCAGCTGCTGAAACTTACATGCCACCTATGATGATTTACCCTAGAGCAAGGATGTAGCAGAAATTTGAGATGGGCCTTTCACCTGGATCATGGGCAGAAATTAGTGCTACTGGATGGATTACAAAAGAACTCTTTCTCAAATGGTTCAAGAAATTCCTAATGTTTTCAGGAGTGTCTACAAGTAAACCTGTTCTTCGTCTTCTGGATGGTCATAGCGCACACACTAAAGACTTGGACTTAATTGACATGGAAAGAGAAAATAGAGTAGTTTTGCTTTGTCTGCCTCCTCATTACTCTCACTGACTTCAACCCTTGACGTCGGCCTTATGAGGCCACTCAGCAAGTTCTATGAAGATGAGGTTAGAAAATGGATTAGAACCAATTACCCAAAAGTTGTTACGCTCCAAGTCATCTCTCAACTCTTTGGCCCTGCATTTTTGTGAGCAGCATCAATGCTGAACACAATTAACGCCTTCAAGAAAACTGGGGTTTGGCCTTTGGACATGAACGTGTTTACAGATGAAGACTGTTTACCAATGTTTCACATCTACTTCAGACTTAATAGTTGTACTGTATACTTGTCTATTTTTTATTTCCTCGTGTAAATTTATATATAAGGTTCGAATACGTAGTTTTGTTTTAGTTTTTCATGCTCAATTTCAAAATTTGTTTATATTTATTTGATGTCAGGAAATATTAAGATTTAACTGACAATAATTCGATGTAATCTGCATAAACTTTGTAGTACAATTCCTAATGATCACATTTTTTCTTTTTCTTAATAATGCCTAATACAGAATATACCTAATACTTTTTGAAGTAATTATCAGCATTTTTTTTTTTAAAAAAAAAAGAGTACTCATCTTTTGTTATATTTGATTATTGAGTCTAATAAATATTTCATAAAATTCAAATTGTGTTGTATAATAGCAATCATATATTGTTGTTTTATAATGATAAGTCTATATTAGAGCTGGATATTATAGATGTAATAGTGTACGGGGCAGTATGGGGTAGGGGCATAATGGGGTTGACTGAAATGCAATGTTCCATTATGCCCCACGTAGGGGGCATAATGGGGATAAGAGCCATTTTTGGAATAAGCTAAGCAAAAAGGTCCAAAACAATATTTTTGAAAGGATTTGCTGGTTGAAATATTACAAGAAATGTTCAATGTGTCTACCACAAAAAAATTACTGCAATTGAGATATTGGCTACCAATTTAGAAAAGCAAATATCTTAGCTTCCCCATTATGCCCCACGTTCCCCTATATGGAAGAGAAGAGCAGAAGAAAGTGAAATTTTGAGATCAACGCCCTATAAGAAACGTCTGGAAGAGAAGGAAGAAAAAGAAGAGGAGCAATACTTCCTGGGAAGAACACAGCACAAATCTTTCCCAGAAGAAAAATTTAGTTTCGAAATGACATTGGAAAGGATAGAAATGAAGAAAACAAATTTGAAGATTGAGAAACAAATCCAAGAAGACTACATACCTTATTGGTGAGAAGACATTTGAAGAGGACTGGGTCCAATGTTAGACCTGTCGTGGTTGGGCTCACAATGCATGTGCTAATAACGATACTGAGAATTATTTTGTATGTGAAGACTGTAAACCATGACTGAGAATATATTCCTTAACTAACTGAACCCGGCAAGTTAATCCTACTTACTGCTGTTACACAAAGAATTGTGTGTCCGGTACGGGCAACAGTTTTTTTGTTATCATTAGAGACACCTTTGGAAATTTATAAGTAACTCAGAAAATAAAGCAGACCTGAACTTCATTTTAGAGTATATTATTATTCATTTTATCCTTTATGTTTACTGTAAGTTTTGTTTTAATTCGTTGAGAGAATATTCAGAAATAATGGAAAATGCTTAGGTGTCTGGCACTGGGTCAATCTCCCCTATATGAAGCTTCCATCGGCATAGTTGCATTAAAGTATTTGTCGTTTACATTAAACTTTAATAATAATAATAATAATAATAATAATAATAATAATAATAATAATAATAATAATAATAATAATAATAATAATAATAATAATAATAATAATAATAATAAATTCGAAGACCCTGAGGTACGTAATGAACAATATTTATGGCTCATGTTAAGGAGGCAGACTACTAAAACTAATACAAAAGCTAACCATTTTTCTTCTGCCCGTTTCTCGTAAATGAAAAGAGATAATAAAATGTAACTTACCACAATAATAGATAATATTATTCCACACCCGAAAATACGAATCGGAAGAATTTTCAGTGTTGCCATCCATATAATTTATACTTTGGCCAGAATATGAATTACCCAAAAATCTAGATTAAGGCAGCAACTAGAAAAATGAACTCAACGGTAATTGATGACTTGTGTTGCCTTGGTTCCTTGTTAACTATTATTAAATAATATTTATATTTTGTATTGAACGAAGTTATTATAATTACACTTTCTTTTAGTAGTCGCTGCTTTAACCTAGATTTTTGGGTAATTCACATTCTAGCCACACTATTTTCCATGGATTGCAATACTGAAAATTCTTCTGATTCGTATTTGAGATGTAGAATAACATTATCTATTACTGTAGTAAGTTACATTTTATTCTCTCTTTTCACTTACGAAAAACGGGGAAAAGAAAAATGGTTAGCTTTTGTATCATTTTTAATAGTCTACCCTCTTATATTGAAACTCTTAATTCATAAGTGCTCCCTCTTACGAACTAACAGGATAAGAGTTAACCGAAATAGAGTATTAACGAATTTATCCGTGCATAGACAAGTTATGATTTAAATTATGTACGTCCCTCGTAAAAGCTAGTTACCCACTGAAAAAGCTATTGTAGTAAGAATCACTGTAAAATATTGTATCATGTAACATTTTACATTTTCCCTGCTCTAACAATAACACAGGTACTTAAAGAGCTTTCATACTCGGTGAAAGACGCTGAAACACTTGACATCCACTTCGAAGTTTCGTAACATTTAATACTCAAACATATCAACACAATTCTTTTATCGAAAGGAAATATATTATTACAACACTGATCCGATTCTTTTTCTTCTTTCATTTTATTGTAGGTCAGGCTGTTAAATTTTCTTCACGCGAGGAAAAAAAAAAAAAAATGCTTCACAGAAGTATGTGAACGGAATGGAAAGTGTATGTAGCGTTGCCTTGAATATTTCATTTTTTCTTTTTCTTTTCCAAATGCATACACGACTCAAACAGGAAGCAAGATATGTGGTTTACAAAACAAAAAATTATACTGAGTTGTTATCATCAAATATCTAATTATTTTTATCGAGAACAGGACCAGATGTTATAAAAAAAATCCAGTGATCTAACAACCGATCAATCATTATATGGTTTCCTCTTATCGAAATTTCTCACTGTGATGCACTAATTAACAAATGCCCGTCAAGGTGGTTAACACTTTCTACCTTATGAACGGTATTTTTTCTGTAGTTTCCCTTCTATCTTATATCAGTTTTTCACTGCTTCCAGATTATGATGCACTTCATACGTGTACATTCTTCCTTCCTCCCTTCCCCAACGCACACAAACACCAGGGTCGCCCCTACGGGAGTTCAGACTCCCCCCCCCCAAAAAAAAACTTCCCAACATGCATTTTGGACAGTTTCTCAATAAATCTATACCTGTTTAACAAGGAAATGATTGATGAAGCGTGAAAATTTGATCTTACATTTCATCTGCACACTTTCTCTTATAAGAACAATCTAGTTTTATCATTTTTTTTCTGAATACAAGTATTTTACAATTACTTATCTTTTGAGTTGTACAATAATATCCGTTCAGCACTACATAGACGTAATGGTTTGTAATGTTGGACACAACCAACAAAAATTTCACATTAAAAATATATCACGTTACTATTACAGAATACAGAACATTCTTTGGTTCATTACGCTACTATCCCTCCCTCCCTCTTAAATTTTCCTGACGTATTTTTCTCCCCAAAATTATCAGGGTGGCCCAAAAGTAGGCATACACCCCCTGCATTGATCAAGTATAATATTCTAGTTTACGGATTTATTTGCTTCGACTGTTCGGGCTTAAGTTATATGTAAAAAGACGTTAAGAACAAATAAAGAAACTAGGTCTCCCTGTTTGATAATAAGAAATTATATAAAATACAGGACGGGACTTTATATCTACTTTTGGGCCACCCTGTATATTCAAATGGCCCAGACCTTCAATAACCTCTCCTTTTCCTATATGTGCAGGTTAAGCTTAAGCTATTTAAATTGCACTTTTTAAAGAGCTCGGTTTACCAACTAGAATTACTTTACATATTTACCCTCTCTGTCCATGTGGGTGTCCGTCGGAGGAGACGCAAAATCTCAATTACATTGATCAATTACCATGAATTTTGGCCAAAATGGAGACAATCGAAAGTTAGGATTCGAATTCGCCGATGGAAGTGGTAGGTATCAACCATTTCCGGTTTTCACATTGGTCACTATAGAGCACGACTTCTCAGCCTGCAGTCCGCATACCACTGGTGGTAAGCGAGCCTCTTCTGAGTGGTGTGTACGACAGAGGTGGTACCCCCAGTAGAAAAGGTTAAGTGTGTCTGCTTGTAGAGCAAAAACGGTAACATAGCAAGAAGCTGTTTACTCCAATCAACTAAGTGTCCCAAAAATATATTCTACTTCCATTCTAACTTCTGTACTAAAACTAGAAATTGTAGAAATGTACTACGTACCACTTCCAATTCCAATAATTGGGAAAATATCACGCCACACAAACCAAACTCCTTCACGTGGTATACACGTTGCACTGTCACTTGTTTGTACAAATGTTTAGTTGCTCAATAGTTTGTGTGTTTCAAGTATTTAGTCTTGATCTCCCCTCTGTAAATTTTCAAAGACTCATTGGCTCATCCCTTATCCTTTCGATGATGAAAAGTGATCCAACCCAGGAAACAAATTACCGTGTGTACGAGCCTCCTTATATCTGAATAACTATCATACGTTCAATATCAAGTTTAGCTTTGATTTACGAACCATATATACTGTACCTCGCTAGCTGCTGAAGCAAACCAATATTGCAGCATAATTCATAATGAACAAAAATTTTTTACAAGTCTTAATTTGTATCACGAAGTAGTTGAACTCCAAACAGTTTCAGTGTCCGCTGACATCTTTGTCGGCGATTTCTAAATGCTGCTAAGCTGGATCAGTATTGGCAGATCCGAAGATCAAAAAGTAGCGGATTTGCACTATTTATAGCCCAAACATAAATGAATTATTTTGGAGCTCTACACTTTTACTAATCAATACATCGATTAAATGGAAACACGTTGAATTGGAAGTGCGTCAGATATCTGGGTTGGCAACGGTCAGGCGGCGACTACATTTTCGTACTGTTGGCGGCAGTGTGTTAGGGCAAACTCAATACTACATCAAGAGCATTAGAACTGTTGTGTGGATTACACTGGGTAGGACGGCGATAGTATATAATGGGAGACCTTTCCGATTTTCAAGGAGACAAGTTTGTTTACATCAGTTTTGTAGGTTCTTAAAAGCACTTTACAAGGTTTATAGTGTGATTTTTCACTGATTTTCCTCACTTTTTAATTCACTCACTAAATTCTTTATTTGGGAGCCATAAATTTTGGAAGTTATTATTGAAGCTCCACCTACTCATTATATTATGAATAATATAGTAACACGGGTTAAGTTCCAAAGTTGAGCGTCCGTTTCCAGCAAAATTTTAAAAATTTACAAGATATGGATAATTTGATCGTTTGTGTACTTGATAATATATAAGAGTCTCGAAAAATCTGTTTATTTCTTATATATAAGCAGTTATAAACATGGGACTATACGGCGAGCGGAGGGAACTAATTGGCGCAAGGTAACCAAACGGTTGCATTGCGGGAAAGTAACGAGCATTTATGTTATCAACATGGCGAATGTACAAGGGCAATGAACTAACAGTTTTAACATTTGTGAAGCAATACGTTGATAACGAGCAAAACCTTTTAAAAGTCTGAAGAGCACGGATTAATGAACCTAATAACAAATTGCAGAAAATGTGGAAAGGAGATGACAGCGAAAAAAACTTGCCGAAAGCGGACGCCTAACTTCGGAATAAATGCCTAGTAACACAATTAAATTTGCGATTTTCACATTTACACAGCTCCGTACAACTGTTAGGCCTCGGCATTAACTGAGACATCAACACTGTACGTGATATTGCACCAGCAGAAAGAAATAAAAGTACAGTGTTGCCAAATCTGGAGATTAAAAAATACTAAAGCAAGGATTAAACTAACATCGAATGTGTTTTATTGTAAATAGAATATTCTGCAAACAAAACTTTTATTGTATTATATAAAACTGATTTCATATTTGAAAATAAAGTAGCGTATTCTTAAAGAGTTATGGCCTGCAGATAATTAAAAGCAGCCCACAAGTAGCGTGTTGCCCAATTTGAAATTTTTGGTAGCGAGGGCACTTAAAAAAAAAAATCACCCAGTTTACTTGTAGCCCAATCTGGTACCACTGAAGTGGATACATCTGAAAGGTTCTTCTTACTAGTGGAATTTTTTATAGAAATCAACCTCACTTTTCAAAACTTATGAAGTAGCCTTCTTGGAAGAGGAAAAAGAAAGTACGATTAACAGTTTGTAAGCTAATTTCTGCTTTAATTTGTTATCTTTCCCGTGAATAACAAGTAGCAGTGTCGGTGTACACCTCGTGGATGAGTTTGGTTTGCCACACCTGCTTTAGTGGAATATTTTACCTAAAATTAAGTAAAGTATACTTTAAGTATTTTTTTATTTTCAAATGATACTAAGTTTTTATATCTGTGAAATAGAACGTTATTTTATTTCGAATTTTATGTTATTCGGACATTAGTATTTCGAATCCTGAGCATTATACTAACCCGCTAATCTCAACCGCATTACGGATAGTCTATCAAGCAATGATTGTATTCATAATTACTCCCATAGCAATACATGGGGAAGTGATTTTTGATTGTCCATATCTTGGTACCGGCTGGGTGGATTCACAAGGGATGCGCACGAGACGAGTCGAGACAGGATTTTTCTGACAAAATTCGAGTCGAGACATCACTTTTACAGTACATTTTCGAGCCGAGACAGCAACAAATATTGTCTCGTGCGCATCCCTAGGGTTTACCTCCATCGGTGAATCAGATCAATGGTTCTCAACCGATGTGTCGCAACAGTGAGTCACGCAGTTCCATAAAGGTGTGTCGCGAATTTTTAGAATTTAAAACTCTTGAAGAATTTAATAACGATTAGTTAAAACTAAGACTGTTCCAGTCAACACCTCCAGCGTTAGCAATAACACTTAGTGCTATATAGTTATTATAAAAAGTAATTGGTTTCACTATTATTACTATTATTTATAATAAAAAATACCAAACAAGTGAGTCGTGATGTTCACTAAAGTGTGCCGTCAGTCAAAAAGGTTGAGAACCACTCCTTTACATCCTGGTCAGAACTGATGGTAATTCATCAAGTAATTTTTGAGATGCCACGTCTCCTGGATGGACACACGGACAGAGTATGGTTGGACCATTCACCTTGTAATTTTTGAACTAATGGGCAAAAAAAAAAAAAAAAAAAAAAAAAAAAAAACCTGACATTTTGTATCATACAAATATCGGCAGGGGACGTTGCCTGGCATAGTGGCATACTCTATACAGTTACCTTCCTTAACGGGTCACGTAGGTCCCATGGGACCTACATGTCTACTTTGTTTCGTTATTTCCTTACAGAGTGGCTATTTGAGAAAGCGTTTTTGATGCGTTGCCCTCTGTAGCGAACGCGGCCAAGGTGGCTACTCAGTAATTTTACTTTTGCCAGAGTTGTAAATCATGTGAGCCAGTCAGGGTTTCTGGGTCTTTTTGCCAGCTCCAGGTCTATACTAGCAGAGTTCCAATACTCTGCACAAACCATCTTCCAAGAAGCTGTTTCTTGTTACAATCCCCTTGCCTGGCAACACGTCTTTCGTTTTTGTCCTTCCTTTTGGAATCTTTTAAACAGCAGGCGGTCTATTGTTCCGAAACGCACCAAATACGCTCGAGCTGACGTTTTCTCCGCGTTTTTATTGCTTTCGTGTTTCAGATTAGCCACCTACATTTAAATACATGGTCAGCGTATTCCAAGGGTACGCATGAGCAATAAATACGCTTTGCGATCGCCTCAAGTAGCCGGGGCCTGGTCTTGGTGAGACTTTTTCCATTAGAAGGAATCGACGTGGCCCCTTCGAAGGATTTTGTGAGAGCAGTCTAGTATTTTTTAAGTTTTACATATACAAAATTAGAGGTTCCACATAAAAAAAAAAAAAAAAAAAAAAAAAAATCACCGCGTAGCTAAACTTATAGGAAAGCTGATTTTACAAGTAAAGGAAATACAACGAAATTACTGAAATATTCAGTTTAATTTTAGTTCGGATATGTTTATTAAAACTATTGTTATTCGTTATTATCGTTAACTATTGTTATTATTATTCAGGCAGTGTATCTGAGTATATAGAACTGAGTAGAGATACAGAAAAATTAGTATACAGTGAAACCTCCCTTAACGAATACTTCCGTAATAAAACCATCTCTTTTACGGACACAGTATTCTTTTAGTTCCAACGTTTTAGTAACCTCTTCATAGATAGGACTGATTCTCAGCTCATAAAATACTGCCCGCAATTTGAAAATAAATATTCAATTGCAGGGCTGGATTAACCCATCTGGTGGCCCGGGACTAGGAAAAAATATGGGCCCCTACTGACATCACCTAATACTTTTCTGTAAAAGTACAATAGGAAAGTTAAGGGAACATGTTTCATATTTTTAGTCCTATATTTTATTTTATGATGTTGACTGTATCTTCATGATTCTTTTTAGATAGCCAGTTGAGATTTTGATCAGAGTGAAGACCCGGGCCTATAGTCCCCTCCCCATTTAATCCGACCCTGTTCAGTGATTCTAACTAGTCTACGAGTTACAAACAAATTTCGATCATAAACTTATGTCCACAGAAGCGGTCCTGAGTTCGGGGACACTCGGTCGGGAAAGTGTAAAAGCCTTTTCAACCAACCATTCATCCACCCAGTGAGGTTTTCTCCAGAGTTTTAATCATTTATACCAGGCAAAAAGGCCGGGACGAAACGTAACATATACGTCTCAGCCGCTTCCCCACTTCCCCGGATAGTGTGGTCACCAATGGATGTCATTCCTCATGTGCAACATAGGCGGAATTAGGAATTGGTTGCTGGGGGGGGACAGACCTTTTGTCTGCTGGGGGGCACGGTTAATAAAAATCAGAATTGAAGGATCTTATTAAGTAGGATTTTTGTTTTTTGTCAAAAAGTTGGGGGGGCAATGCCCCCCATAGCTCCGCCCGTGGCAACAGACTTAAAGTACCATACAAGTCGAAGGTCTGAACATATTCTTCCTAGTGTTCAGTGAATTACATGACAGACAAATACTGCAGATTTCCCACAAAAAATTCATAAACTGTTATGATTGGTTACACCTGTCTACGTTATCAATATGTAAAATACGTGATATACTTTTGAATATTCTTATTTTGTTACTTTCAATATAGTCAAATAACCGAATTATGGAACTTTCATACAGACATAATTTGAACTTAAGAAGAAAATCAGAGATGCATTATATTTTCTAGTGCACGGCCATATAAACACATCCCACACAGCAAAACTTGTTTCTTTACACAGAGGATTTCTCTAAAATCATCGCAGTAAGATGGACACTTGAGTACAATATTTCGAGAGCAGCCTATAATATACTAAATGTTTTTACTTATACTGCATACAATTACTATGTAAGCTCTGGGTAATCTAAATTTGTGTAACCTCTCGTTAATAACAAATACTTCTCATTTATTGACAAATTATGTCCCATCGGTGTCTGTTATTGAGAGGTTTCCATGGTGAAACTCGTCCATACTATAAATGGACATATTACTAGTATTATAGTGCAAAAAATTTCAAATTCGAAAGTGGATTCTCCTTCGTTCACGGTAGAATTCCAGTGCCCACTGTTGGCTCGTACCGTGACATCTGCCGCAAGGTCATCTGCCTGAATGCTCCGGTTCACAGGTGGTTGCACCTGCTTCTCACCCCCTTCACGTCTCTAATCTCTTGGGATGAGTTGTTTGGTCACCGCCCAGAATAATGATGTTTCAGGCACGCACCTCAAACACTCTACGAATGGACTACCTGCAGCTGCACCTCACGCCATCGCAATCAACAAAAACAACTAGGTTAAAAAAAAAAAAAAATCACTCACTGAATTTGAGCTTATTTAAATATCTTTTATCACATGTTTACAACTGGATTCACACACAATCATACTTCAGCCCAAACAATGCATTTTGATTACTAAGGCCCGGATTTTTATGTTTTTACATATTTTTTCCTTTGTATGTACGCTGGTGAAAATATGAAATGTTCGCAAATTACGAAGTAAAGAGCCATATAAACCAAAATCAGGTTACATATTTTTACATATTTTGAAGTCTGTTACATATTTTTCGTCTACTGTACATATTTTTACATAAATTCAGTTTCCTTGCTCCTTTTCGCTAATTTTCTTTAAATAATACGCAAATAAAAATAGGCCTATATATTGAATAATAATTCAAAAAGTACTTTATTTAATTATCTGTATTTTTTTCTCTCACTTTGTTCAACCGATTTGCATTGCGGGAAAGCTGGGTTAAAACAAATCGTACACCCTACAATATGCAAAGAAACGTCGTCAGTTATCGCTTCCAATACTGAAAAAAATGTTTTTTTATATATAAAGAAAGAAAACCCAAAACAATATAAGGATGTTTGTGCTTATCGCCTTTGCAAGCAGACGCCACTCGGATGTGTGCCGACAAAACAAACTAAAACGCACACAGTTGGCTGGTTTTCTCACTTTTTTTTTGTATGTGCAACCTCTACGGGGGGGGGGGGGGCGGTGAGAGTGAGGTGATTGGAGCGGCTAGGCCTTATCACTTGTTTCTTAAATCGATTAAAAAATCGCTTTTGTATGACTCGATGGCTACTCCGCCACTTCTTCCTTCAAACAAAGGGAAAAAGGATTCAGTTTCGCGACCGGTTTGTTAGTGTGCAGCTTTTGACCGAGTCAGTTTCTTGTTTTCAATGATGGCTTCCTCTTTAGCGTCAAAATTGAAATCGTGGATAGCTATGGATGACGCTTATACCACAGATGGTAAAATTGTATTTTGTCAAGTATTCGATAAGAAAGGGGGCTGTTCAATGAAGTCGCAAATGGATCAGCACATGAAAACAGCTATTCACATGAAAAACAAGGTGTTACAGCGTGCCACAAAGCAAAAACTTTCAACCCAAACAAAACCAGCATCTGAAAACAGCAGTGAATTTTACAAAGACCTTGCCAATGCGTTCATAGCAGCAGACATACCGTGGTACAAATTGCAAGTCCCACAGTTCGCGTCCTTTTTGGAAAAATATTGCAAGAGACACATTCCTGACGAATCTACTATCCGCAAGAATTATTTGGATGTGTGCTATGAAGATACTATCAAACACATTCGAGCTGAAATTGGTGATTCGCATATATGATTTACGGTGGATGAAACTACAGACGTATTACGATAGTTAGTTGCCAATCTGGTGGTAGGAAAGCTTGACCCTGATTCTCCATCACGGCCATTTCTGATCTGTTCAAATTTTTGGACAAAACAAACCATTCCACAGTTGCACGTTTCGTAAATTATGGACTGAGAGTGTTGTGGCCAGAAAGTGTTCCTGCAGAAAAAGTGCTTCTGATGTGTTCTGATGCTGCGGCGTACATGTTAAGAGCTGCTGATGCGCTTAAAGTGTTCTACCCAAACCTCATTCATATGTGCTGTTTGGTACATGGATTACATCGTGTAGCAGAGGAAGTGCGGATCAACTTCCCTGAAGTCAATGAGCTTGTGTCTTCTACTAAGAAAGTTTTTGTGAAAGCCTCTGGTCGTGTGCAGTGCTACAACAATATGCAACCAAATATGTCGCTACCACCGCAGCCTGTACTGACACGGTGGGGCACCTGGATACAGGCTGTTAACTTCTACAATGAAAATTTTGATGCTGTAGTCAGTTGTCACCACATTTCCTGCAGAATCCAGTGAAGCAGTGCGTGATTCTCAAAGTGCGTTCATAAATCCTGTTGCTCAATGTTCACTAGCGTACATTGCAAGTAATTTCGGGTGGCTTGCAAACGTTAGAGAGAAGCTAGAAAAAAATTCAATGTTTTTTATGTTCAATAATGTGATTTTTTACTCTCTTGATACATATTTTCATTTGTTTCTCTTGAAAATTTGTACGTATCTGTAGGAAGTTATTTACACTTGTTAAGCTTTTATTACATAAATATGTTACAGTAAATTTATTAGCTAAGAAAATAGCACAGACACAAAATAAACACGAAAAAATATTTTTACATATTTTCATATTTTTAACATATTTCTTACATATTTCATTGATTTTTGTTACATATTTATGTACATATTTCGGTACTTTGTACTACATAAAAATCCGGTCCTTATTGATTACTTATACAATATTAATAGCCTCTCACGAAGTTGAAAATAAAAATGAGACGTCTATAGGCACTGAAGTCTTATGTTAGCTTTTAAAAATTAGGGGTGGGGAGACTGGTACATTTTACATCACTGCCTTAAGAGCCTGCCTTACTAAAATACGTAATACAAATTTTACAATTTTTCTTTTGCTTGTTTATTCATAAGTGAAAGGAGATAACAAAATGCAACTTATCACAATCATAGATAATGTTATTCTACAACAGAAAATATGAGCCTGAAGAATTTTCAGTGTTGCCATCCATATAAATTACAGTGTTGCCAGAATAACAATTCTCCTAAAATCTAAGTTAAGGCAGCGACTAGAAGAGCGAACTCAACTGCATTTGATTACTTATGTTGTTTTGGTTCGCTGTGAACTACTTTTTAAATAATATTTGTATTTGGTTTGTAATAAACATAATAATTTTAACATACAGTTATTAAAATTAAATAATAATGCTATTTAAAAAGTAGTTCACAGCAAACCAAAACAACATGATATGTAATCAAATGCAGTTGAGTTCGTTCTTCTAGTCGCTGCCTTAACTTAGATTTTAGGGGAATTGTTATTCTGGCAACACTGTAATTTCTATGGATGGCAACAATGAACATTCTTCAGGTTCATATTTTCTGTTGTAGAATAACATTATCTATGATTGTGGTAAGTTGCATTTTGTTATCTCCTATCACTTATGAATAAACAAGCAAAAGAAAATGGTAAATTTTGTATTATTTTTAGTAAGGCAGGCTCTTAAGTATTTTTGACTGTTCATATGTGCTTCTTATAACAGGTACAGCAAGGTAAATAAAAGTCTGGATATCTGTAGTATGTCTAAACGATTTCCGAGCTGAACTGTTGAACTTTAGAGAACTATACAGAATACTGTAATTGGTCCTAAAATGCTTGTTCTATTCTTCAGTAAATAAATAAGTTATGGTTTGATTTGGTTAAATTTTTTACAGGTTTTTAATGATTTATCATAACTCATGTAGTTTAAAAAAAAAAAAACAGACAAGACACACTAACATGTGGGAGACTTTGCCAGCAAATCTGATAAAATATTAGTTCTGAGAGAGAAAGTGGACGACGCTTGCTTATGAAATTTTCAAACTGCGTCGAATTAGATTTTTCCTGCCTTTTTAAAACATATTCTAAGAAGATAAGAGCATGCCTCGAGGATCGCAGTTTAAGAAACGTTCAAATCCCGTAATTCAAATATGTACTCAATCCTAACCAGGGATGTACACACGCGGGAGGCTCCACTAGGTCCAGACCCCCCCCCCCTTAAATGTCCTTACTCAAAATTTATATTTTTTGTTCACTTCATTTCTAAGACTATGCTTGTTTACCAGAGAAAAGATTGGTGCTGCATACAAATTTGATTTTACAATTCATCTGTACTCTTCCTTATAAAACAATTCAGTTCTATAATTTTCTCTGATAATATATGTGGCAACACTGAACAATTTCCTATCGTCTTGTCGGATGCAAAAGTGTCGTAGTTGGACCCCCAAAATTTTCGACCCCTCCCAATAAAAATTTCTGGGTGCATGCTTGATCCTAACCAATTATAATATGAAACCTTTCATTGAACTACGTGTAAATTATTTAACTAGATATGCAACTACAAGCGCCAATTCGTTTTTATCCCTCTAATTTACATGGGGAAGTTCCCTTCTTTTTTTCTTTTAAATAAACTGAAATATTTATGGATTGATTTTAAGGATTTCTTCTTCAAACTTATTTAACCCCTTTTGGCACGAATCTGTACCATTGAGCAGTGTTGTGTTTAAACGCTTATTAAGCTCATATAACACGTATTAAACCCCACCTTTTTGTATTGGTTAAGTCAAGCATGAATCAAAGAACACCCCACATGCATTTTGGAACCGCATGGTCAACCTGGCGGCACCAAGTGAGGACGGAGGGGCGTGACTTTTTTTTTCTTAAGGCAAATTCCAAACAATTCCAAACATTCCAAACACTATGATCCTACGATAGTGAGGAAACAGTAGCTGTGAGTAAACATCTAAAATTTACCTCAAAAAGTGGAAATTCCAAAGGGGTTAAATGTCCTATGTTGGGGGTAGTAACTGGGGAAGAATAGTTTGTGAGACCTTCATCTGGGCAGTGGTTCATTGCATGTTAATATGACAATTTCTTAACTGTTTATACACAAAGAATGCGTAGCTTCCTTCCTTTTCTTTTAAAAAGTGCTTTATGCTCTTGTGTTGACTTTTGAAGGTCTACATAGTATCAATAAAACTTCTACTGGGGCAGACAAAACTCTGGTCAAGGACGGACGACTGTAGCCTAAAATAAAATTAACTGAATCCTTTTGTCTTCAGCTTCGCGAAACAACACAATGTCCACTGGATTCACGCATCACGGCTGCGTAACTTACTTTCATTTTACAGTTCAAAGATCTTTACATAGGAATCACGCCCTGTTGTATTTTCTTTACATGTTTCAAACATTTATATATTTCTTGTGTATTAGTACTATTATTTATCAGTGACCATGTGGCACGGAGAACAATAAAATTGTCACAAAATAAATGTACTTATTAGGAAAACAAAACAATGTGAAACAAAAATTATAATAATTGGCAGAAATATACGAATAGTCCTCGATAGTAGCTTATTTCTTTCTTTCAACTTTACCCTTACATCTGAAACAAAGCAAAGACCCATTAGTTTGGACATTTTAATACCTAATTCAATTGTAGTTTATTTACTAATTAACTGCTGAAGTACCCGATATTACTCAAGCTATAGCTCTTTCAGGCAGCAATTCAAAAACCATATTACAGAGTTTGTACGGAAAATAATGAGACTGGTCACCAGACGGCGCTGCAGTTGTCCAAGCGCGTCTGTCACGAGCAGGATTAATGGTGGTGTGTTATGTCAGACCAATCGCTTCCAAGCTCTAGTAGCGTAAAGGTCACTTATCGTGCAAACCGTGTTGAAAAACTACATTGAGATTTTTGAAGGTTCAAAATGTTCGCTTAAGTAACGATACAGCATTAAATTTTTCTTCAAGTTTGGAACAACCGCCTCAAGAACGGATGGGAAAACGTGGAAAGTATGAACGCTCTGGATTTGAAAATGCAAATAAAACTAAATAAAATGAAATCTTTGTTTCACACCACGGTTATACCGGCTAAGCTACAGGGGACTGTGATTATGAGAAATGAATGAAATGGTGGAATGAAGAAAGTGGAAGGAAACGAGAGAACCCATGCACATTGCACACGCTGTTTGTCCATCACAAAGCTCTCCTGACGCGAGCTGGGATCGAGCCAAGGACTCCATGCACCAGAAATGAACGCCCTTCCCTGGATTCGACGAGTCGTGTAGATGAAAATTTCGTCAAAATGAAGGAACTCTTGGATTAACACCGTCGCTGACTGAAAATAACCCCGAAGAACTTAATCTACCAAAAATAGTGATGCACGAAATATTTAGTGAAAATTTAAACATGCGCAAGATTTGTGCGAAGTTTGTGCCGAAAGTGCTGGAGACGGGCAAAGGACAATTAAAGACTTGACATTTCCCGTCGAATGCTGGAGCAAGTACAGTGAACCGGAGCTTTTAGACAACATAATAGATGACGAAACATGAATGTTTCAATACGACCCTGAAAGCAAGTAGCAAAATTCGGAGTAGCACAAGCTGAGGTGCCAAAACTGCTGGCACACGCTCACAAAGAGCAAAGAATGACAGCTGTGATTTTTGGGTCCTCTGGGGGAGGATGGGAATTATCTATTTTCTCACATAGTGATGGGGCACGAAACATGGATATCGTACTTCACTGGGGAATCGAAACAGGAATCAATGAAATGGCAACACTTTGCTTCTTCTAAAGCGAAGACATTCAAACACCATCAGTTTACAAAATCATGGCAACCGTATTTTGGGACCAAACAGGTGGGATTCTTATGGAATTCTTGGAACCAGGACGAACAATTACAGCATATGTATTGCCAAACACTGAATAATCTGCGAAAAGCCATCCAAAATCGACGAAAAGGAATGCTACGTTTTGGAATTTTTCTGATCCATGACAACGCCCGCCCACACACAGCTGCTCGTACTGTTGAGACAATTCAACTTCGATGAGAAAATCATACCCCTTACGGTCCCGACATTGTTCCCAACATTTTTTTTTTCTTCACCAGAAAAAGTGTCTTTCATGAAACAGTTTCAATGACGTTTGTTTTGGACTGATTGCACTCTCAGGCTGCAGATTTTTATATAAAGAATGTACAGAAACCTGTGCCACGCTACTAAAAATGTCTGAAGTTCATGGTGGCTACGTCGAAAAATTGCCACTTTTATATCTATCAAATTTTTTCTATCATTTTCTTCCTTTTTAAAAATATGACATGCGCCTTGTATTATTTTATTTGACTTCTTGGTTTCTAAATGACATACATTGTTTGCAAACTTTGTAAGATTAGTGTGCTCCCTGGTTATTGAAAACATTCTTTGCTTTAAAAGAAAAAAAAATCTGAGTTTAACCTATCCTCAAGATCAACATAACGGAAATGCGAACCGACACGCTAAATAATAATAATAATAATAATAATAATAATAATAATAATAATAATAATAATAATAATAATAATAATAATAATAATAAATAACGTCACGTGATATGCCTTTTTCCTAAGGCGGCGGATGATTAAGGAAAGTAAATGCCTAAAATTAGTGGAACGAAAATGTGGAAGAAAACAACCAAGAAAATTCATGGAGAGACCCACCACAAACTTGCATAGTCTGAGATTCAACTAGGGACTTTTTACACCGCGTTCTACTACCCTCTCATATTAAAATATTTGGTCAAAGGTCTCATCGTCGACCACATTAGAATTTAATCCCTGGCTATTAAAAAAAAAAAACTATTAAAATGCTACAATAGCAACGAAAGCGCCTGACCTCCAACCTATAACCTTCCATTTCAATGCAAATTAATTGTGTTGCCATCTTTGGAGTTCTTTTAAACTATACGTTTTGGGCGTTTATATGTTTGTGGCCAATCCTTTCGACAATGAGATCTCGGAAACTACAGGCTCTAGATTGTCCAGTTTTAGTGAGTATTTAAAAAAAACATGGCCATTATTTCTTTATTACATTTTAACGGGTACACTGGGTGTATTGAAATTAAAAGAAAAACTAAAGCATCATATCCTACCCATTATATATTCTAACACCACATTGTTGTATATAGGGGTTGTATATGTCTCAGGCGTTTGTTTCATGAGCAAATGATAATGAAAAACTACGGATAACCATTTCTCCACTCTAACAGTTAAGTTGAATCTTTATTGTTTGGAGTGTTTTGACCAATGAACACCATATATCACTGACATTATAATTGTGCGTGTAATATATTTGCTTATTACATACTGCATGCAAGAAGAAAGAAAACTTTGATCATATATGAATTAAAACCTACCAGAAGTAGGCTCAAATCTTTTAAACGGTGCTTGAAAAAGTAATCGAAACAATCTCCCCTTTACGGTATCTCTTGCCAATTTTTATCAAGACTTCTTTCACTTGTGTCTGTAAAGGGACATGTACAGATGTCAGGAATAACAAGGGGATTCATGCTCATATGTGAATGATGCGCTGTGTAGAGCGCGCAGGTTCAGCTAGTACAGTGTATTAAAATGCTAGAAAAGTTTATAAAATGTGACCAATCCTTTCGCCAATGAGATCTCCAAAAACCACGAATGTTAGAAATGTGCCGTTTTCGCAGGTCGATTCCAAAGTTTATGTAGATTTGCCAGTTTTCATTCAAATTAAAAAAAAAAAAAAAACTTCTATATTTTTCTATTCCGCATTTTAAACGTCGTTTTGGACCTATTAATTTAATATTGGTTTATACCCTTGTGAAAGGGCAACCGGTACAGGAGATACGTACAGCGGGTTGATGGATATTTCAGGCGCTTTGATTTAATCTGAGTGACCATCTATTACAAGCTGGCAACTTCGGAAGCTTAAGGACCCACATGAGGCGTACTCGGATATGGTATTATAAGAAAAATTGCATTTGATATCATCTATTACTTATCCAAGTTTGCCATAAACTTCCCCTAACATTCTATATATTAAAACACTACATTTATATATCTGTCTATAGCAATTCACTCCCTTTGAGAGTCTTCCTGTCCTTTACTTGTGTTCGTAAAGGGACTTGCACAGATCTAGTGGAAAGGAGATTCAGGCTTGTATTAGAGCTATGCGCTGTATAAATAGCGCATGTTCAGCTAGTATCTAATTAAAATCTATGCAGACGTATTTTGTCTGCCACAAACTGGCATGGAACAACCAGGTTTCGAACATGGGACTGAGCGTTACACAAACCAGATCTACCACTGTGTTATACTCCTCACCAGAGAAGTAAAACTATACTGTATATTCATTCTTGTGAGAAAATCAGAAACTGTACAATAAACCAGATTAAAAGAAAAAGACTGCAATGTTTAGTTTTGCAATTCTTGGAAACAAAACTTAAACTATGGAAGTCAGATTCATGAACTACATTATACTACAAAAACAGGCGAAATTTCACTTTCCACTGTTGTTAAGTTTCTTTTATTCCTTCTCAGGCAAAGATAATGCATGTATTTATAAAAACCACAAGTTTTTTCTCTCTCTCCTTTATGTAAGAACAAAACAGAAAAGAGAAATTGTAGAGAGTACGTACCAAATACGAGAGTTTCTTTCTTCTGCGATATGTGCTGCGATACGCGCGTTTCAACATACTCAGTTGATTTTTTTTATATATTTCTCAAGATATTTTTTTTTAAAAAAACTACTTCCAGTGAAATACACTGTCGAAGATCATACGTGAAAATACAATGTAAATGACTGATACGTGTTATACAGAAGCGGAGAACGAAATTAGAGCTAAAATCACGCAAAATTCCACACGCATTGAAATTTGATTCTATTGAAACATCTCAGAAAACCGAACCACAACGGCGTCACTTTCCTTGCACAATATCAGTCTACAGATCAGTTCTTTTCCACGAAAAGAAGCGGAAATTAATATTCGTACACTGTGCGTGTTGCTGCGATATCCGTGATAATACCAAATAACAAGGATGACTCTAGCACCTTATTCTGACCAGACATGCAGAATGTTTTTTTTTTATATACAAGGATAACAAAATGATGTTGACCAGATCACCACATATCGTTTGGGTTTCTATGACGTAAAACACTTTGAAGGTTTTTTAGAGTGTCAGGAGGTGCAATGTAAACTAGCACAGTTTGTAACCTTCTGATTCATATGTTTGTTCCAATGCAGTGCTAACGATGCATTTCAATTAAAAAAAAAAATGGATATCTTACATCAGTGGTTCTCAAACTAATTCCTAATCACGACCCTATTTTATCACACCCTTTTGCCAGAGACTCCCTTATAATTTCTGCTTTGTAATAAGTTTGTGTGGGATTTTTAATATACGTATTGCGGAGATCTCCTTTAATAGTGGAATCCATTTTTTGTATAATGTTATAGTGGATACAGTAACTTCCTTAAAATGACGGATTAAAACCAAATTTGCTCGGTTCATTCATATTACAAATATCGAATCCGATCCGTCATACTGTTTCAAAATGGAAGCCATCGGAAAGTTTTAAAACTTCATAACTCCCTTAATTTTGGGTCATATGATAAAAAAAAAATATTAAAAAAGTGATTCCTAATTCTGGGTAAAAAAAAAATGGATAGTTGTTAAAAAGAGTTATTGTATTTTAAATGACTTGACAATGTGCGTTACGAAGATTGAACTGAACATTGCCCACTAGTGAAATCGCACCATGCTCAGGTATCTCATTAGCTTTCAATTTTAATTGTACAGTATTTTCAATATGCAGCTTTTGATGCATTTGTATTTTTCTAGTATTTCAACACACAGTTCTCATTAGTTTCATATCATGCCTCTCATTTAAATTGATTTTTAAACAACTCTGCACCTGTTGAAAAATGTTTAGTAGACCTATTTTTTGTTATTCTTAACAGTATGTATAAAAATAAAACTATACTTATCAGGACAAAATTCAATATTTTCCGATATTAGATTGTATTTATATTTATCTCTTCCGCTTATCTTTGCGACCTTCATGAAACCCGACCCCCAGATTGAGAAACCCTGTCTGATATTTAAAGTAATAGTTTATAACAACAGTTTGAAAATAAATTGCCAGGCCAGATTTCGTTCAAAACTGTATTAAAATTGTCCTGCGTTTAGGTAAGACAAAAAGTGATGTATATTAATGGTCACTTATAAGTGGCGTATATTAGTAGGCAATGGTGCTTGCTATTCAGTCGGTTCACACCAGTTCGCTGGAACCATTTGCTATACCAAGACATAACAGTAAACTTAATCCAGTTATACCGAGGAACAGCAAATTTAGGTTAACTATCTTTGTTTCTACAAATTTGTACAGCTACAGAGTTAAACATATGATCTATCAGAACAATGTATAAGCGTTTATTTCTTATCTCAAACGCTTCGATTTCAAGAATGAGAACGGAGATCACATGAGTTCAGTGGTGAGGGTTCTTTATATTTGAAATGCTACATACCATTATCAACAATTAGTCTGGATTAAGGTCTTTCTAACATTTTTGTCAACCATCTACGAGTATCTTGGATCATTCATTTTTAAGATATACGCATTACTATCTAATTTCGTCATACCACCTTGTAGGATGCTGTGTAGATCTGAGTTTGTCATTTGTATCCAGTAAAAAATTTGCTTTTGTCCAATTTGTATTATTTGTTTCCTAAAAGAGTTATCTATCTAGCCATCTACTCTCTCTCTCTAAAATGAAAATGAAATGAAATGAAATGAAATTAAGTTTAACGTCCCACGCATTTTGCCCTTTAGGCCAAGCGAGACATAATTAAGGCAAATGAAAGATTGAAAAATTGGTGAAATGAAATGTGGGAGGAAACAACTGAAACCACCCGAGAAAACCTACGGACGCAATGTTGTCCACTACAAACTTACTTATCCGGGGATCGAACATTGCATCAGAAGCAAGCATTGTAGCACTGAGCCACCGTGCCTCTCAATCTCTCCCTCGGTATATTATATATATAAACAGAATCGGTTGTTAAAAAATATACCACCACCGATAGTAGATCCTATTAGGTTTCTAAGCAATTATACTTTTCTTAAAAACAAAGAAAACCAACTAAATATCATGTTACGATAAGTCAATTCGAGGATATATCATCTTGGAAGTTGTAATTACTGAAAAACGCATTACAACGTAAAGGTAAAATTCTAAAAATACACGGTACCTCCACTAGCAGTTATGTTTGTTGGAAACATATTTTCATAGTTGTCCCCCACCCTCAACGCCATATTCCTTTTCCTCCACTAATCAAAACATGTACACATACGCAGATGTAGATGAACTCCTACTGGCTGGTTGCCATTTATATCTCCTCTATCAGGAGTAAGAGTGTGACACAAAGATTCCAGTGTTTCAAGAACGCATGAACGAAGGAAGATTTAAACAACATTCTCTAAATAAATGCAATGGACAAACCGAAAATTAAGTATTTCTGGAACTAAATGAATTGTATGAAGTAGTGTGTGGAAAACAGTCTTTGAAATTTTTTCTAATACAGAACCGTGAAGCTCCTGAACTTTTTTTATTTATTTAATTCTTCATGTTTAATATATACAGATGATAACAAGCAGTCTCAAACCATTAAACCATATTTATATTATACTACGGTACATACATACATTTTATTTATATATAATATATATAGGAAAGGTGTCGAATATCGGATACTGTGTGCAAAACCCATACCAACTAATAAAAACTTTACCAACAGATATTTAATTGATATAGTCTCTTCGAAATGTTCTATTATCTTTGTAGATTATAATTTGGATGTTTCGAAACAATAAGGATATATTAAAAGAAAGATACATACACTTTGGTACAGTCTGCAGCAAAAAACCTGCAACATGAGCATGTAATTTTATTGTGAAACTACGCCCAACAGCCCAGGAAATCAACATAGCGTCTAAGTGGCGCGAGTCACGCCAGGAGAAACCTCGAAGTCCTCCGCTAAACATCTATTTTGGAGCAAAAGACTTCGTCGTTTCACAAACTTACATGCTCATGTTGCAGGTTTTTTGCTGCAGACCGTACAAAGTGGCATTTTTCTCAGTTCGGAAAAAGGTTGTCCAATATCGGATGGTAAAGATAATCTTAACAACGGACCAAAATTAAATTAGAAGAATTCAAGGAAAAACACAATTGGAGAAGGCTGTGCATTATTTTAACTATATTACATGGTGTAAACATACACAAAACGTGAAGTTGCAAAATATGCACATTTACTTTTAACTAAACATTGTTCTATCAAACAGACAACTTTCTACGTATCTAGATTTTCTGGTACTTAAATATGTTCAACAAAAGAGGCTATTTTCCAAGGATGTTATAAAATAGAGGATGCGCCCATACGCATCTTCATCGTATGAAGTCAATGAAGCCACAAGACCGAGCAACATCTGAGCCGGAACGTCTGATTGGCTGCTCTCGTTTCCGCCATGATTGTTGACTCGAAACATTGCGATCTTAGTGGCGCGGAGTGGGCACAGTAGGTGTGGCGAAGCAGTGACGTATGGCTTCACGATTTTGTTGCATGGGCAGATCCTCTATTTTATAACATCCTTTCTATTTTCTAATAATGTAGATTCATTTGTAACTAAACGTTGTTGTTCTGTAGTAGGATTTACTAACAAGTACTGGTAAAAATCACAAACAAAGGATTTCCACGGTTTTGGATCAGTGCCTGGACATAGCTCATGTGTCCACTTAAGACATTGGATACATTGTATCCATTGTTCACCTTCTTTGTCAAGTTCATACAGCTGTGAACAAAAAACATATTCGTCATCCGCACTATCTTCCGCATTGGTTGAAAGAAGAGAACTTAATGAATCGTCTCAAAAAGTTTTTTTTTTTTTTTTTTTTTTAAAGAAGAAGAACGCTTGCTCATTGGATCTGCGTTGCAGCAACAGCCTGTAGCATAGCCTCAGGATCCCGTTTCTTCCTTCGAGTGATTTCTGTCATCTGTAATAATCGAAGAATGACATCAGCAATACCGTTCTCTAATATCCGATACTTGGAACCTCTATATTATCCGATATTTGGCAACGTAGGTCGTGTAGCAACTTTCAACTACATACATCATGTAAACAGAAACGAACTACCAAAACATCATGTAATTTAAAACTACACTTCCTTAGCCTAATTATAATTATAGTATGAATATGATTAAGTTATCTTTATGAACAACACAATGCAATAAACTGCAGTATTAGAAATATTTCACAAGGTCAAAATCACAAAATACTTCACCACACAAATAAACACGTTGCGAGAGATCGTAACTCAGGTGTATAGTGGCCTACCGATTAGTGTGCAGTTACGATAACGACCGCTAGGCTGCAACACCTTACATCGAATATTTCTCGGTATCCGATATTGGGAAACCATCCGATATTCTGCATCTTGACTATATATATATATATATATATATATATATATATATATATATATATATATATATATATATATATATATATATATAATTTGCCACTCCACTAACACCTTTCAGGTAGTAAGGGCAAACTGAACCAAAGTTGACAGCAACCTGAACGCTCGGAAATTATGTTTGAGGCAGGCTTGCCAACCATGCGATAATAATTTATCGTGATATAACTTAAGCCTAAGTGTTATATACGATAATACCCTTGCGAAAATAGGTGAGTATACGATAATTTAAGAACGCAACTTTTTTTTTTTTGCAGTTTTTGAATACGCAAATAAATTATAACACACACACACACATACACTGAGGTTTTTAACAGTCAACCTCGCTAGTTGGAAGCACGGTGGCTGTGGTAAAGCGCTTACCTCTGGTGCGTGGATAGCTTGGTTCGATCTCCACCCAAGTAAATTTGTGGTGGACAATATCGTGTCCGTGGGTTTTCTCGAGGAACTTCCGTTTCCTCCCACATTCTCATTCCACTAATTCTGCCATCATTCACTTACCTTAATCATCCGTCTCTCTTAGCATAAAAGACATAATTGTGGGACGTTAAACTAAAAGATTTCATTCCTGCTAATATAAACGAATAACACATTTGGCAATTGGCAACTATGCATCCATTCTTTTAATTTCAATTAAATTTACGACGGGGTGGAAATAATAATGTTGTTCAGGGTAGTGTTAATACGATTTTTTTTTTTTAAATAGTGAGAATAGTGACGCCTATTTGGAGTTTGAAATTGAAGAATACTAGATAAGCTTATTATATATTATTGCTATTATTAGCAGTATTACACTTGCCTCTACAATTATCACGTGGATAACCAATATAGGATTTTTTTTTTTTGTAATATACGATAATTTTGAAGACTAAAAATAGATAATTTTGTTCTCTGAGATTGGCAACTCTTATTTGAGGTGTTCGAATAGTACTCCCAAAACTGTACTCTGTTGGCCAGTTTCGTGGCTGTTTATAGAAATTGTTTCTACTTCCCTTTAAAAAATACAATGAGTTGATTTTAGTTTAGCGTCCCTTTCAGCAACGAGGCTATATGAGACGTGGACCTACTGATTAACGTGGAATCCGAACCACATGAGCTCCCGCCGGAAATCGAACCCGGGTCTCCCACGCCAAAGACGCGTACGCTAACCGCTTAGCCACGAGGGAACTCCCTTTAAAAAAATACAATAACAGAATAAATGGACGATTATTTTAATCGTTCAGACTACGTTTTCAGGAGACAAACCATTGTTGGGTTCGCCCTTAGCATTCCGAATGCCTCATTATGAGAAGCACTACCTTCTACGTATAAAAAATTAAAAAAATCGCGAGAATTTCAAGTACCCATTAACCAAACCATCAGCTGAAATCAAAACTAGGACCCTTCACACTAATAACGAGGCCTACTACTGAACCCCTGTACCTATAATATACTAGCGGCTAGAGGGTTTTAGTTTGGTCGTTCAAGGTGAGTATAATCATTGGCTAACGCCAACAGATGGCAGCACTTTTCCTATCTTGGCAATCTATTTTGTATACAGCGGCAGTATTCAAAAACCGCTGTTCGAAATGTGTTAACAGCTTCTTCAGGCGACAAAACGCTCACCACACACTGTTCTTTACGTGTGAGGACAAAAGGAAATTATTAGTGATTAATAAGGTGAGTACGGATTTTTACTGGATTAAAACACACACACACAGTTTGGTGTGCTGAATGGAAATTGGAGTTATCGTGGTGATGAATGATGGGACGGACGATTTGGGATTACTTTAGGCAACTAATTGATAATCTCTGGAAAAAAAAAAAAAGTATACCACTCAGCATTTACAGTCATTCGATATTCCAAAGTTGTAGCTGTCAGTAGAATAGAGCCCTTTTCTCACGAACATTGGAGAAAAGTGCAGATTTCTCACGAGAATTGGTATAATTTCGCCTTATTTCTTACGAAAATTGATACAAATTTCCCTTATTTTCACGAGAATTGGAGAAAAGTGCAAATTTCTCACGAAAACCGGTACAAATTTCATTCATTCTCACAACAATTGGTCAACAGTGCAAAATTCTCACCAAAACTAGTACAAATTTCCTTCATTCTCAGAACAATTGGTCAACAGTGCAAATTTCTCACGAAAATGGATGCAAATTTCCTCTTGAGTGTTTTATCATATATTTTAATACAATTTTATATTAATTTATACAATTTATGCTGATTACTTACTGTTTTTCCCCCAAGCCTTTAAGAAACTTGTTTCTTCCTTGGTTATTCCTCCTTCAAATGCTGAAAATACCTAAAGGAACTTCAGAACATGTCCACACAAGTCTTTTTTGTTAATCTTGAACGCAGTTGGTCTTGGTATTCAAGAAACTAATTCTAAAGAAAGAAGGCACCTATAATAAAAGAATGGGATGTCGTAAGCTGACGTAAGTAAAGGAGAAAAGCAGAAAACAAAGGAAAATCGAGTAGGCTTATTCCGATATGTAACCTTCGTGTGAGGTCTTTGTTCATTGAATTGCCGACAAACACCATTGTAATTGTCGCAGATGCTTCTTTTGGAGGTGTCTCGTAATTCCATCATTGTGTCAATTAAGGAAGTAAGAAAATTGTTAATTTAATGTGACATATGGATGTTGCACAATACTTGAACCCTAGGAGGTGAGAAAGACACGTCAAATAAATTTAGAAACATGGGAAACTCTGGATAAAGCATAGCTATATGTTAGGTAAGAATGGTGTAGGAGGGAGGGAGCCCTTTGACGGAATAACGAACGTAACATAGACACCTGCTTGTATGTGTGTGTTCCAGGGTTTTTGGAGGTGGAGGGAGCGAACTGTGCTCTGGACATTGCTTAATTGGGGGACTGTGATTTCTACTGCATGGAAACTGAAAAATATGTGAAAAAAGAAAGAAATAGGAATCATTATTCTAACGACAGAGAATTTAAGAATGAGATAGGTACGTGTCACTTTTTAAAAGTTAATGTATTGCTTCCCCATACGGAAAGACCACACATAAGATGGAGGGGTGAAGTGTGTTTTTTGTTTTGTGAGCAAAGGATCACTTTAAACGGGTGTTTGACTTCTTACGCATTTTGTTAAGACCTTGCCACATACGTAGAGGGGGAAAAAAAGAGTGAGCGTTCCTACCTGAGTTTCAAAGAGGAAAAAAAGAGTGAATGAATGTGTACGCAAGACAACTTTCCCTTTTGTGCTTTTGGAAGAAGTTTTGAAGGAAGATTTCTGTAGGTATTTCCGCATAAATGATTTTATCCTTTTAAAAACTAGAGTAATGAATTAATTATTTATGAATATTAATGAGATGATAATGAATATTAATGAGATGCTAAAGAAAAGGATTACAAAGAATGGATTTTACTGTTTTTCGTATGTTTAGAGGCATTTTGCGGATATATGTAATATACAGCACTGCGTATTGTACCTAAATGTATGAGATAATGTGGAAGGAAATGCGCGCAACTCTAAGAAACATATTTTATGTAATGATATTGTATTTTCAGTAGCTGATATGGGATTTTAGCATAGAATATCATCTTTTGGATACTGCATGGGTCTAATGGGGTACGAAGCTTAGACGAATGACAAATTGCATGTATATATGATTAGTTTGTAAGCGGGGTACATGTATGTGTAGGTGATATGGGATTTTATCATAGAATATCATCTTTTGGATACTGTAAGGGTCTAATGGAGTACGAAGCTTAGACGAATGACAAATTGCATGTATTTGTGATTAGTTTGTAATTAGGGTACATCTATGTGTAGGTGATATGTGATTTTAGCATAGAATATTATGTTTTGGATACTGTAAGGGTCTAATGGTGTACGAAGCTTAAACAAATGACAAATTGCATGTATATATGAATAGTTTGTAAGCGGGGTACATGTATGTGTAGGTGATATGGGATTTTATCATAGAATATCATCTTTTGGATACTGTAAGGGTCTAATGGAGTACGAAGCTTAGACGAATGACAAATTGCATGTATTTGTGATTAGTTTGTAAGTAGGGTACATCTATGTGTAGGTGATATGTGATTTTAGCATAGAATATTGTTTTGGATACTGTAAGGGTCTAATGGTGTACGAAGCTTAAACAAATGACAAATTGCATGTATATATGATTAGTTTGTAAGTGGGTAGATGTATGTATGTATGTATATTGGTTTGATATCGGACAGGAATATATGTATCATATTGTAGACATATTATCTTTCGTTTGCATGTAAGTGTTTTAAGCATGTGTTGTTGGTTGCGTAGCTTTAGAGGGTATAGTAGGATGGATGCAAACACCTAAAGTGTTTCTATTCTATTAATATTGGATTGTAGCCTTATTTTATCGTATTGTAGAGCTGTATATGTTGTTGTGGTGATACGCTATGTGAATGCAAACACATGAACTGATTGTATTATATTAATATTGGATTATATTGTAGGTTTATATTGTGATTGCATATGTATATAGATTACCTTGAATACCATGTTAGAATGTATATATTGTGATTTTTACATATGTAGATGCTTGCCAAAGATGTTCTAGGGGGTATTTGAAGCACAAAGGATATCACTGTGTTATAACCCATTTACATATAGATATCTTTTCACTACAGTATTCTAATGTCTTATATTGATACCTTTACTGACTTCTAAGATGCTTCTTCATCGTATAGTAGACATTATGACAACAATATGGTTTCGAACTTATGATCATTTATTGTAAGAACATAAAATACGTATAAATAACCTTATATGAAGCATAGGTATTGTTCCTTTATTTTATATAGAATAAAAATACTTCGTATTATATGAATATTTGTTTGGAGAAATAAAACATATTATTATAAATTGTAACGCTTTATTGTATTTATATACTCTACAATATTCTATTTTGCAATATTGGCATATTGATATACATATATAGATATATTTAAATAAGATATTTACATTATATATACGTACAAGTACCAACAGATAGGAAAACTTATGGACATATTTGATGATATTATGACATCATGATGTCTTTAGACAGATTACTATTTACATATACAGAGAATACCAATCATTTCACGCACTTAATACTTTGATAACCATATGGCAATGTTCTATAGTCAGTAATACTGTTATGATTTAATCGTCGTCTTTTATTTTGAACTTTTTGATGTGTTTTAGTTTCAGACTTGGATACAATGACAAACACAGGCTTACGAACAATTCTTCCTGGATTGTGTAACTGTTTTTTGTCAGCTTTATCTTGAACTAGTTGATAAAAATGATCAAAGTTAATTTCTTGTCGTGTACGATGATTTAAAGTAATTCCTCTAATTTTAAATACATAATCTACTTTCCCTGTTTGAACTTCTTTCATCCTATAGGCATAATTTTTTGGCCCTAAGCCTATAAAGGCATCAATTTCCCACCCATCAGGAACTTCATTAGTTAACTCACCTAAATAGGAACCCAAAGAAAGTGGAGGCTTTTCATTACGTTGTTGCACAAACATAATACTATCAGTGTCGCAGTACAATACACGCTCAGGATCTATAACTGTTAGTAACTCATAAAGTTTTAGACGTGCCCAAGAGGTGATGAAGGCTGCAAGGACAACATTGGAAAATTTCCATGGCTTGTTTTTGTTTTCAATGTTTTTATATGATACAATGAGATGCCGCTCTCCAATAGGCAATACAGTTTGTACCTCATATTGTGGTGCCCATAGATAACTTAAAAATTTTTCTGGAGTATCTACAATTACAGATTGAGATAAATCTGTTCTTTGTCCCCATTTCCCATACAAGGAATTGAGAAATATTTTGGAAATATATCTTAGACCAGGATTTGATTCAATGTTATTTTCCGTTAACTGAATGCATTCATGTTCATAATAGTCTGCAATATATTTTTCTTGATCTTGTTTAGTTTTGCACCAGCTAGGAAATCCTGAAGACTCCTGCTTCATTTTTAAGAAGGAATTGACATAATCTTTAAACAGATTATTTTCTGATCCAGATAATTTGAATTCCCAAATTTCAATAATTTGTAGAATTTTGTATCCGAAATCTAAAGCCACATGAAGTTCAGGAGTACAGTATGTACCAGTAAGGACACGCTCGGCATCATTATGGATGCAATTGTTGTCACTTTGTTCCATACACGTACGGCATAACCCAAACAAAAGGCGATCATTACATGTATATGGTAAAATTGGAAAATATAAGTCTTTGGGAGGCAAGATACTACATTTCACTAATCCATGAATACTTTGCACTTGTGGAAAGTCAGGCCCCTTGTATATTATAGGTTTTCCTATAGGCAATGGCTTACGTGCCATTACCCAGGGGTAAAGACTGGTAACATCATAATATGACACAAACTCTTCGCTGGTACATTCGTACAAGGCATTAAAACATTCTGTACGCCCACCATGAAAACTATCTTTAGGTACCAGATGATCAACAAGATCATGACACTGTGTTTGAATAAACTGTTGTAATTTCTTATCATTTTTTACCATGTGGTCCCATTCACATTCCCACATTTGAATGACATTAAGATTTAATTTTTTAAGAAATGCTATTTTTGTGGTGGTGTTTTCATACCGATCTTGTAGCGATGTACCTTGTTTAGAGGATGAATCTAGGGACACGTGTCGTAGTGTAGGATAGCAGTTTAAACACCCGTGATAGTAACATCCATGAAATTCGTAAACTGTATTTGTTTTACTTTCAAATCCATCAACCTTATACCTTCCAAATCGTTTTTCTAAACCATTTCCAGAATGAAGAATTTTATTACCAGTAGTACGTTCTAAGTATCGTAGCCAGTACATTGCCTTCAGACTTTGACGATCACGATGGTCAAACCCATAAGGTGGAATAATTGGAATAATTTCTTTGGGTAAATATAAGGTACGATATGTTAGTATTGCCAAACTAGCAATAGTTGACGCGACGATAAAACATTGAATACCATTTGTTTTGTCTTCAATTAAGTTTGAAAATTTAATGACAGCCTCTGCTAAAATTTTAACATCATTCCGACAATATTCAATCATTTCCTTTTGGAGATTATACTCCTCATTACTTGCAACACGTTCTTTGTGCCATATGATAAGTTGCTCTCGATCTTCACTGTTTCTTGAATCAGGATCAAAATATTTTAGATCAGGAATTTTGCCTATATAATTTTGGTTTTCTAATGTATTAAACAAGTACGGGAAATCTCCCTTTCGTAAATTTGCAGAAAGACCTAACGTCTTAGGTAATTTAGATAATTTAACTCCCATATACAGATATGTGTCACGGAAGTAAATCTTTTGTCCTAAACGCATTTCAATAATTTTTTGCCCTGACATTATTACTTCAGGTGTAAAATGATGGTTTATGATCAAAGTTTTAGCACAGAATTGCATATCATAATTACTGCCATTATGGGAAAGCACAATGATTTTTTTAAACATTGGTCGAGTTATTAATACATGATTAACAAATTCTTCAATGTTGTTGAAATCAAACGAACGGAACCCATTTTTATCACCGCATACAAAACATGTATCATCAAGGTTCATGTCCTTACACTTGTAACAAGCATGAATACAATTTACAAAATTTACATGATGTTCTTTTTCTCCCTGTTCATTTTTAGGAAGTAACATTGTTTCTACATCAAAGATAATGTACAAAAAGGTATCTACATGTTGCATCATAGCCGTTTGAACAAAACAAATATGGTCATCGCTTACATATGTGTAACATGTTTTACAATAACGTTCACCACATTCATGTTCAGACTTGCGTGAACGCATGTCAATTATAGTACCACAAAGGACACAAATTTTCTTTGTTTCGCATAAACTTTTTCCGCAAACATTTATCGCTTTATGATTAGCAAAACATTCTTCTGAAGAAAACAGTCTATGACAATCAAAGCATTCAACTTTAATATTATTATCATTATTAGAAACATTATGATACTTTTCGCACATTGGACATTTGAAGTTACACTTATGATTTTGTGTATGATGATAACCTTTCAAACAATACTGACAATATTTCCGTTTGTTTAATAGTGTTGTAATGTTGGTAATTAATTCGTAGTGTCCTTCACTGTACAAAATCAAAATTTTCTTTGATGCATGTATTCCAGGATAAATTACATTATAGTTTCGAGTTAATCCGTTCTTTTCGTAAACAACAATTTGATAATGAGGCGCTAGCTTATTTTGAAACTTTTTTACATCATTAATAGTACATCCATCATGGATTTCAATGTCAACTTTAGCACTGACACACAAATCCTTTGCTTGTTTCATCAATCGTTCAGAATGATTTTTCAATTCATATACGTAGTTATAACGATGATCAGCCCTACCCATTCCAAGAATAATACTCTTGGGAAGACAATACACATCCTTTTCTACAGGAATAGTACATTGTTCCAGGTGTGTTACAAGATCAACAAATTTTGATGAACCCCTTGTTCGTCCCCTACCTTTACGTGAATCAACAATATGAATTTTGAAATTTACTTTATCACCTAATAAATAATTTTCATTACTATTTAAAACATTTTCAATTTTACGAAATAGAATGTCAGAGCTTAAATCCGACTTTTGACGCCACGAAATGTATATTGGTTTATTAATGGTAGAAGCAGAACTTTCTATTGTTATACCAACATACATATCATCATCGGCATCATTTAAAACGTGATCCTTTACAAATTTAAATAACAACTGAATATATTTTTCAGGATCATCTATTCCGCTAGTTTGCATACGTTCAATTGTAACTTCCTTTCCTGTAAGTCCAAAATAACTATATTGTTTGATTCTACTATTAACAATACGAAAATATTCATTTGTTTTACCACACCCATACATGGTAGGCTGTGATACAGTATTAGTATTAGAACTTGGAAAGTTTATAAAATTTTCCATGAAAACGCTAAAATCATTTGTAGTTAAACTATTAGCTTTTCCTTCAGACACAAGTTCCATAAACTTTTCACGTGCTAAATTCTTTATATTATCTTGACGAAAGAAGCCTACATGATATAAATCAATAATATCTTTTGCAGACTTACATTTTTTCAAAACAACATGAGGATCACAACCAAAATGCATAAACAACGCCTGCAATAACTTGGAATAAGCTTCATTGCTTACCCTTGCACCCGTAGCATGACATTGTGTTATCACTTCCCATGTAAATAAAACTTCGTTTGGATTTTCATATCCACGTGCTTGTTGTGCTGACAACATGGTACAGATGACAGACTGTCCTTCCATTGTATGATTAACACACTAAATATGTAATTGCAATTTGAATTATTTTGTCTTATACAGTAAATATTTTATACAATGATGTACACAGAACTTTGATATTTGTTTTCACAGTTTTAAATGTCAAGGTTCGTAAGTAGCCTTTTATGATATGATTTACAATATGTTGACCAAAGATACACTTTTTTAAGAATTTTTACACTTACCAGTAAATATAATAATAAAACTTTCCCGAACTTGTTTCAGTTCACAACAAATTTAGTTGTAAGTTTACCGACACTACACTTGAAAGCTTGTCGGGAATTGCACTAACACTTGCCGTTAACTACAATCATAAAACTTCCCGTAACTTTTTTCAGTTTAGTATCGATGCACTACCACTTGTCACTCACTAACTATATTTTTAGTTCACCGAAGATATATTTTTAAGTTTATCGGTTAATCCTTTAGCACTTTCCGATAATTGTAATTTACAAAGCGCCGTAATAAAATTGATTTAGACTAATTACAGCACTCAAAGTACAAACAGGAAGTGTGTTTACTTTTTATTGATTGCTTATTATCAACACTAATAAATGGAAATTCCAAGAACTCCACACGAAGATTTCCGAAGATTGCCGAAGGTTCCCGAAGTTTCCCGAAGTTTTCCGAATATTGCCGAACCTAACCGAAGATGAACATAAGAGTTTATCCACAATTTCTGTACATGTTGGTTAATGTACCACACGAATGGTTCCGAAAATTGCCGAACTTAACCGAAGATGTACACGTTTAGTAAATGTAAATTGCAAAAGACTTGTAACTTTAAGATATATTTCAAAGTTTATTATTATTAGATGTAACTTTATAACAAAATTGGTATTTAAAATAAATGATTTAACAACAAAGAGTATACCAATGATTGGCTTTACTTTAACAGTAGTAATTCTATAGTGCGCGGCGCGGCTTGCTGCGCTGGATTTATACTTTCAAAATTTAATCTCGTACCCAAACGCATTTCGTTTTGTAATCTCGTACCCAAAGGCATTTGGTTTGTAATCTCGTACGCAGGTGCTTTAACATATTTTAAATTAGTAATACAGATATTACACAATATGATGTAATTTGTAAATGCACTATTAAAGTTTGCAACACTTGAAATAATTATAACTACTTGTTTGTATGCTTTTCCATTGTGTTATCGGTCTAAAAAATTCCTTTGTTAGTAATGCTAGGAATTTCTTTTGTTTGCTTTGCTACAGGTGTTTAAACTGGTTTAAACTGGTTTAAACTAGTTTATTGTTTTTTGTTATACAATTATTGAGTTCTGCAGGAACTTTGTTGTTAATTTTTTTATTTGTTTGCTTCATTAGAAGCTCAGAGGAATTACATTTCGAAAATATTAAAATTATCAAAACATAAACTTGAACATAAGAAAGTTATTTTTAACACATCACAAGACGATTAAACTTAAAATTTATTACATGAAACTTTTTGATTGTTAAATGGACAAGTAAAATTTAAGTCAGTGTTGCAATTGAATACACAAACTAAAAGTAAAAGAACAAGTTACCAAAAGTAAAGTGTAGAAACATAACTTAAAACACAATGTTGCAATCTAAATTGCAAAAGAAAATTAAAAATACAACTTACAAACAAAATGTACAAACCGAAAATAAAAAGTGCAGAAACAAAATTTTAAAAAACAATGTTGCAATCTAACATACAAAACGGAAAATAAAAAAAATATAAAAGCAAAACTTAAAACACAATGTTGCAATTAAAAATGCAAAGCTAAAAAATACAGAACCAAAACTTAAAACAGTGTTGCAATCAAAAATACAAGAGCAAAAGTTTAAAATACAATGTTGCAATCCAAATTGCAAAGAAAAAATTAAAAGTACAAGTTTAAAAATTGAAACATTCAAAGCTAAAAATACAGAATCAAAATACAATGTTGCAATCCAAATTGCAAAAGAATATTAAAAGTACAACTTTAAAACACAATGATACATTTTCAAATTCAAAACAAAATAAAAATTACAAGTGAAGAATTAAAAAATGCAAACTGAAAACTAAAAATGCAGAATCAAAATACAATGTTACAATCTAAAATACAAAAGGAAATTAAAAGTACAACATTAAAACACAATGTTACATTACAAATTCAAAACAAAATAAAAATTACAAGTTAAGAAATAAAAATGCAAACTGAAAACTAAAAATGCAAAAGCAAAAAATTTTAAAGAACACAATGTTGCAATCTAAAATACAAAAGGAAATTAAAAGTACAACATTAAAACACAATGTTACATTACAAAATCCAAAACAACATTAAATTTACAAGTTAAGAAATAGAATTAGAAACTAAAATAAAAAATACCAAAAGAAAATTCAAAACAATGTTGCAATCCAAATTGCAAAGAAAAAATAAAAAATACAAACATGAGACATACGAACATTACCTAGTAGTATACGGATCTGTACTTTTACCGTCATTATTTTAATGACATGAGTTTGCAACACATTTTGGGGAAATAAGGTCCGTATACTACTAGGTAATGTTCGTATGTCTCATGTTTGTATTTTTTATTTTTTCTTTGCAATTTGGATTGCAACATTGTTTTGAATTTTCTTTTGGTATTTTTTATTTTAGTTTCTAATTCTATTTCTTAACTTGTAAATTTAATGTTGTTTTGGATTTTGTAATGTAACATTGTGTTTTAATGTTGTACTTTTAATTTCCTTTTGTATTTTAGATTGCAACATTGTGTTCTTTAAAATTTTTTGCTTTTGCATTTTTAGTTTTCAGTTTGCATTTTTATTTCTTAACTTGTAATTTTTATTTTGTTTTGAATTTGTAATGTAACATTGTGTTTTAATGTTGTACTTTTAATTTCCTTTTGTATTTTAGATTGTAACATTGTATTTTGATTCTGCATTTTTAGTTTTCAGTTTGCATTTTTTAATTCTTCACTTGTAATTTTTATTTTGTTTTGAATTTGAAAATGTATCATTGTGTTTTAAAGTTGTACTTTTAATATTCTTTTGCAATTTGGATTGCAACATTGTATTTTGATTCTGTATTTTTAGCTTTGAATGTTTCAATTTTTAAACTTGTACTTTTAATTTTTTCTTTGCAATTTGGATTGCAACATTGTATTTTAAACTTTTGCTCTTGTATTTTTGATTGCAACACTGTTTTAAGTTTTGGTTCTGTATTTTTTAGCTTTGCATTTTTAATTGCAACATTGTGTTTTAAGTTTTGCTTTTATATTTTTTTTATTTTCCGTTTTGTATGTTAGATTGCAACATTGTTTTTTAAAATTTTGTTTCTGCACTTTTTATTTTCGGTTTGTACATTTTGTTTGTAAGTTGTATTTTTAATTTTCTTTTGCAATTTAGATTGCAACATTGTGTTTTAAGTTATGTTTCTACACTTTACTTTTGGTAACTTGTTCTTTTACTTTTAGTTTGTGTATTCAATTGCAACACTGACTTAAATTTTACTTGTCCATTTAACAATCAAAAAGTTTCATGTAATAAATTTTAAGTTTAATCGTCTTGTGATGTGTTAAAAATAACTTTCTTATGTTCAAGTTTATGTTTTGATAATTTTAATATTTTCGAAATGTAATTCCTCTGAGCTTCTAATGAAGCAAACAAATAAAAAAATTAACAACAAAGTTCCTGCAGAACTCAATAATTGTATAACAAAAAACAATAAACTAGTTTAAACCAGTTTAAACCAGTTTAAACACCTGTAGCAAAGCAAACAAAAGAAATTCCTAGCATTACTAACAAAGGAATTTTTTAGACCGATAACACAATGGAAAAGCATACAAACAAGTAGTTATAATTATTTCAAGTGTTGCAAACTTTAATAGTGCATTTACAAATTACATCATATTGTGTAATATCTGTATTACTAATTTAAAATATGTTAAAGCACCTGCGTACGAGATTACAAACCAAATGCCTTTGGGTACGAGATTACAAAACGAAATGCGTTTGGGTACGAGATTAAATTTTGAAAGTATAAATCCAGCGCAGCAAGCCGCGCCGCGCACTATAGAATTACTACTGTTAAAGTAAAGCCAATCATTGGTATACTCTTTGTTGTTAAATCATTTATTTTAAATACCAATTTTGTTATAAAGTTACATCTAATAATAATAAACTTTGAAATATATCTTAAAGTTACAAGTCTTTTGCAATTTACATTTACTAAACGTGTACATCTTCGGTTAAGTTCGGCAATTTTCGGAACCATTCGTGTGGTACATTAACCAACATGTACAGAAATTGTGGATAAACTCTTATGTTCATCTTCGGTTAGGTTCGGCAATATTCGGAAAACTTCGGGAAACTTCGGGAACCTTCGGCAATCTTCGGAAATCTTCGTGTGGAGTTCTTGGAATTTCCATTTATTAGTGTTGATAATAAGCAATCAATAAAAAGTAAACACACTTCCTGTTTGTACTTTGAGTGCTGTAATTAGTCTAAATCAATTTTATTACGGCGCTTTGTAAATTACAATTATCGGAAAGTGCTAAAGGATTAACCGATAAACTTAAAAATATATCTTCGGTGAACTAAAAATATAGTTAGTGAGTGACAAGTGGTAGTGCATCGATACTAAACTGAAAAAAGTTACGGGAAGTTTTATGATTGTAGTTAACGGCAAGTGTTAGTGCAATTCCCGACAAGCTTTCAAGTGTAGTGTCGGTAAACTTACAACTAAATTTGTTGTGAACTGAAACAAGTTCGGGAAAGTTTTATTATTATATTTACTGGTAAGTGTAAAAATTCTTAAAAAAGTGTATCTTTGGTCAACATATTGTAAATCATATCATAAAAGGCTACTTACGAACCTTGACATTTAAAACTGTGAAAACAAATATCAAAGTTCTGTGTACATCATTGTATAAAATATTTACTGTATAAGACAAAATAATTCAAATTGCAATTACATATTTAGTGTGTTAATCATACAATGGAAGGACAGTCTGTCATCTGTACCATGTTGTCAGCACAACAAGCACGTGGATATGAAAATCCAAACGAAGTTTTATTTACATGGGAAGTGATAACACAATGTCATGCTACGGGTGCAAGGGTAAGCAATGAAGCTTATTCCAAGTTATTGCAGGCGTTGTTTATGCATTTTGGTTGTGATCCTCATGTTGTTTTGAAAAAATGTAAGTCTGCAAAAGATATTATTGATTTATATCATGTAGGCTTCTTTCGTCAAGATAATATAAAGAATTTAGCACGTGAAAAGTTTATGGAACTTGTGTCTGAAGGAAAAGCTAATAGTTTAACTACAAATGATTTTAGCGTTTTCATGGAAAATTTTATAAACTTTCCAAGTTCTAATACTAATACTGTATCACAGCCTACCATGTATGGGTGTGGTAAAACAAATGAATATTTTCGTATTGTTAATAGTAGAATCAAACAATATAGTTATTTTGGACTTACAGGAAAGGAAGTTACAATTGAACGTATGCAAACTAGCGGAATAGATGATCCTGAAAAATATATTCAGTTGTTATTTAAATTTGTAAAGGATCACGTTTTAAATGATGCCGATGATGATATGTATGTTGGTATAACAATAGAAAGTTCTGCTTCTACCATTAATAAACCAATATACATTTCGTGGCGTCAAAAGTCGGATTTAAGCTCTGACATTCTATTTCGTAAAATTGAAAATGTTTTAAATAGTAATGAAAATTATTTATTAGGTGATAAAGTAAATTTCAAAATTCATATTGTTGATTCACGTAAAGGTAGGGGACGAACAAGGGGTTCATCAAAATTTGTTGATCTTGTAACACACCTGGAACAATGTACTATTCCTGTAGAAAAGGATGTGTATTGTCTTCCCAAGAGTATTATTCTTGGAATGGGTAGGGCTGATCATCGTTATAACTACGTATATGAATTGAAAAATCATTCTGAACGATTGATGAAACAAGCAAAGGATTTGTGTGTCAGTGCTAAAGTTGACATTGAAATCCATGATGGATGTACTATTAATGATGTAAAAAAGTTTCAAAATAAGCTAGCGCCTCATTATCAAATTGTTGTTTACGAAAAGAACGGATTAACTCGAAACTATAATGTAATTTATCCTGGAATACATGCATCAAAGAAAATTTTGATTTTGTACAGTGAAGGACACTACGAATTAATTACCAACATTACAACACTATTAAACAAACGGAAATATTGTCAGTATTGTTTGAAAGGTTATCATCATACACAAAATCATAAGTGTAACTTCAAATGTCCAATGTGCGAAAAGTATCATAATGTTTCTAATAATGATAATAATATTAAAGTTGAATGCTTTGATTGTCATAGACTGTTTTCTTCAGAAGAATGTTTTGCTAATCATAAAGCGATAAATGTTTGCGGAAAAAGTTTATGCGAAACAAAGAAAATTTGTGTCCTTTGTGGTACTATAATTGACATGCGTTCACGCAAGTCTGAACATGAATGTGGTGAACGTTATTGTAAAACATGTTACACATATGTAAGCGATGACCATATTTGTTTTGTTCAAACGGCTATGATGCAACATGTAGATACCTTTTTGTACATTATCTTTGATGTAGAAACAATGTTACTTCCTAAAAATGAACAGGGAGAAAAAGAACATCATGTAAATTTTGTAAATTGTATTCATGCTTGTTACAAGTGTAAGGACATGAACCTTGATGATACATGTTTTGTATGCGGTGATAAAAATGGGTTCCGTTCGTTTGATTTCAACAACATTGAAGAATTTGTTAATCATGTATTAATAACTCGACCAATGTTTAAAAAAATCATTGTGCTTTCCCATAATGGCAGTAATTATGATATGCAATTCTGTGCTAAAACTTTGATCATAAACCATCATTTTACACCTGAAGTAATAATGTCAGGGCAAAAAATTATTGAAATGCGTTTAGGACAAAAGATTTACTTCCGTGACACATATCTGTATATGGGAGTTAAATTATCTAAATTACCTAAGACGTTAGGTCTTTCTGCAAATTTACGAAAGGGAGATTTCCCGTACTTGTTTAATACATTAGAAAACCAAAATTATATAGGCAAAATTCCTGATCTAAAATATTTTGATCCTGATTCAAGAAACAGTGAAGATCGAGAGCAACTTATCATATGGCACAAAGAACGTGTTGCAAGTAATGAGGAGTATAATCTCCAAAAGGAAATGATTGAATATTGTCGGAATGATGTTAAAATTTTAGCAGAGGCTGTCATTAAATTTTCAAACTTAATTGAAGACAAAACAAATGGTATTCAATGTTTTATCGTCGCGTCAACTATTGCTAGTTTGGCAATACTAACATATCGTACCTTATATTTACCCAAAGAAATTATTCCAATTATTCCACCTTATGGGTTTGACCATCGTGATCGTCAAAGTCTGAAGGCAATGTACTGGCTACGATACTTAGAACGTACTACTGGTAATAAAATTCTTCATTCTGGAAATGGTTTAGAAAAACGATTTGGAAGGTATAAGGTTGATGGATTTGAAAGTAAAACAAATACAGTTTACGAATTTCATGGATGTTACTATCACGGGTGTTTAAACTGCTATCCTACACTACGACACGTGTCCCTAGATTCATCCTCTAAACAAGGTACATCGCTACAAGATCGGTATGAAAACACCACCACAAAAATAGCATTTCTTAAAAAATTAAATCTTAATGTCATTCAAATGTGGGAATGTGAATGGGACCACATGGTAAAAAATGATAAGAAATTACAACAGTTTATTCAAACACAGTGTCATGATCTTGTTGATCATCTGGTACCTAAAGATAGTTTTCATGGTGGGCGTACAGAATGTTTTAATGCCTTGTACGAATGTACCAGCGAAGAGTTTGTGTCATATTATGATGTTACCAGTCTTTACCCCTGGGTAATGGCACGTAAGCCATTGCCTATAGGAAAACCTATAATATACAAGGGGCCTGACTTTCCACAAGTGCAAAGTATTCATGGATTAGTGAAATGTAGTATCTTGCCTCCCAAAGACTTATATTTTCCAATTTTACCATATACATGTAATGATCGCCTTTTGTTTGGGTTATGCCGTACGTGTATGGAACAAAGTGACAACAATTGCATCCATAATGATGCCGAGCGTGTCCTTACTGGTACATACTGTACTCCTGAACTTCATGTGGCTTTAGATTTCGGATACAAAATTCTACAAATTATTGAAATTTGGGAATTCAAATTATCTGGATCAGAAAATAATCTGTTTAAAGATTATGTCAATTCCTTCTTAAAAATGAAGCAGGAGTCTTCAGGATTTCCTAGCTGGTGCAAAACTAAACAAGATCAAGAAAAATATATTGCAGACTATTATGAACATGAATGCATTCAGTTAACGGAAAATAACATTGAATCAAATCCTGGTCTAAGATATATTTCCAAAATATTTCTCAATTCCTTGTATGGGAAATGGGGACAAAGAACAGATTTATCTCAATCTGTAATTGTAGATACTCCAGAAAAATTTTTAAGTTATCTATGGGCACCACAATATGAGGTACAAACTGTATTGCCTATTGGAGAGCGGCATCTCATTGTATCATATAAAAACATTGAAAACAAAAACAAGCCATGGAAATTTTCCAATGTTGTCCTTGCAGCCTTCATCACCTCTTGGGCACGTCTAAAACTTTATGAGTTACTAACAGTTATAGATCCTGAGCGTGTATTGTACTGCGACACTGATAGTATTATGTTTGTGCAACAACGTAATGAAAAGCCTCCACTTTCTTTGGGTTCCTATTTAGGTGAGTTAACTAATGAAGTTCCTGATGGGTGGGAAATTGATGCCTTTATAGGCTTAGGGCCAAAAAATTATGCCTATAGGATGAAAGAAGTTCAAACAGGGAAAGTAGATTATGTATTTAAAATTAGAGGAATTACTTTAAATCATCGTACACGACAAGAAATTAACTTTGATCATTTTTATCAACTAGTTCAAGATAAAGCTGACAAAAAACAGTTACACAATCCAGGAAGAATTGTTCGTAAGCCTGTGTTTGTCATTGTATCCAAGTCTGAAACTAAAACACATCAAAAAGTTCAAAATAAAAGACGACGATTAAATCATAACAGTATTACTGACTATAGAACATTGCCATATGGTTATCAAAGTATTAAGTGCGTGAAATGATTGGTATTCTCTGTATATGTAAATAGTAATCTGTCTAAAGACATCATGATGTCATAATATCATCAAATATGTCCATAAGTTTTCCTATCTGTTGGTACTTGTACGTATATATAATGTAAATATCTTATTTAAATATATCTATATATGTATATCAATATGCCAATATTGCAAAATAGAATATTGTAGAGTATATAAATACAATAAAGCGTTACAATTTATAATAATATGTTTTATTTCTCCAAACAAATATTCATATAATACGAAGTATTTTTATTCTATATAAAATAAAGGAACAATACCTATGCTTCATATAAGGTTATTTATACGTATTTTATGTTCTTACAATAAATGATCGTAAGTTCGAAACCATATTGTTGTCATAATGTCTACTATACGATGAAGAAGCATCTTAGAAGTCAGTAAAGGTATCAATATAAGACATTAGAATACTGTAGTGAAAAGATATCTATATGTAAATGGGTTATAACACAGTGATATCCTTTGTGCTTCAAATACCCCCTAGAACATCTTTGGCAAGCATCTACATATGTAAAAATCACAATATATACATTCTAACATGGTATTCAAGGTAATCTATATACATATGCAATCACAATATAAACCTACAATATAATCCAATATTAATATAATACAATCAGTTCATGTGTTTGCATTCACATAGCGTATCACCACAACAACATATACAGCTCTACAATACGATAAAATAAGGCTACAATCCAATATTAATAGAATAGAAACACTTTAGGTGTTTGCATCCATCCTACTATACCCTCTAAAGCTACGCAACCAACAACACATGCTTAAAACACTTACATGCAAACGAAAGATAATATGTCTACAATATGATACATATATTCCTGTCCGATATCAAACCAATATACATACATACATACATCTACCCACTTACAAACTAATCATATATACATGCAATTTGTCATTTGTTTAAGCTTCGTACACCATTAGACCCTTACAGTATCCAAAACATAATATTCTATGCTAAAATCACATATCACCTACACATAGATGTACCCTACTTACAAACTAATCACAAATACATGCAATTTGTCATTCGTCTAAGCTTCGTACTCCATTAGACCCTTACAGTATCCAAAAGATGATATTCTATGATAAAATCCCATATCACCTACACATACATGTACCCCGCTTACAAACTAATCATATATACATGCAATTTGTCATTCGTCTAAGCTTCGTACCCCATTAGACCCATGCAGTATCCAAAAGATGATATTCTATGCTAAAATCCCATATCAGCTACTGAAAATACAATATCATTACATAAAATATGTTTCTTAGAGTTGCGCGCATTTCCTTCCACATTATCTCATACATTTATGTACAATACGCAGTGCTGTATATTACATATATCCGCAAAATGCCTCTAAATATACGAAAAACAGTAAAATCCATTCTTTGTAATCCTTTTCTTTAGCATCTCATTAATATTCATTATCATCTCATTAATATTCATAAATAATTAATTCATTACTCTAGTTTTTAAAAGGATAAAATCATTTATGCGGAAATACCTACAGAAATCTTCCTTCAAAACTTCTTCCAAAAGCACAAAAGGGAAAGTTGTCTTGCGTACACATTCATTCACTCTTTTTTTCCTCTTTGAAACTCAGGTAGGAACGCTCACTCTTTTTTTCCCCCTCTACGTATGTGGCAAGGTCTTAACAAAATGCGTAAGAAGTCAAACACCCGTTTAAAGTGATCCTTTGCTCACAAAACAAAAAACACACTTCACCCCTCCATCTTATGTGTGGTCTTTCCGTATGGGGAAGCAATACATTAACTTTTAAAAAGTGACACGTACCTATCTCATTCTTAAATTCTCTGTCGTTAGAATAATGATTCCTATTTCTTTTTTCACATATTTTTCAGTTTCCATGCAGTAGAAATCACAGTCCCCCAATTAAGCAATGTCCAGAGCACAGTTCGCTCCCTCCACCTCCAAAAACCCTGGAACACACACATACAAGCAGGTGTCTATGTTACGTTCGTTATTCCGTCAAAGGGCTCCCTCCCTCCTACACCATTCTTACCTAACATATAGCTATGCTTTATCCAGAGTTTCCCATGTTTCTAAATTTATTTGACGTGTCTTTCTCACCTCCTAGGGTTCAAGTATTGTGCAACATCCATATGTCACATTAAATTAACAATTTTCTTACTTCCTTAATTGACACAATGATGGAATTACGAGACACCTCCAAAAGAAGCATCTGCGACAATTACAATGGTGTTTGTCGGCAATTCAATGAACAAAGACCTCACACGAAGGTTACATATCGGAATAAGCCTACTCGATTTTCCTTTGTTTTCTGCTTTTCTCCTTTACTTACGTCAGCTTACGACATCCCATTCTTTTATTATAGGTGCCTTCTTTCTTTAGAATTAGTTTCTTGAATACCAAGACCAACTGCGTTCAAGATTAACAAAAAAGACTTGTGTGGACATGTTCTGAAGTTCCTTTAGGTATTTTCAGCATTTGAAGGAGGAATAACCAAGGAAGAAACAAGTTTCTTAAAGGCTTGGGGGAAAAACAGTAAGTAATCAGCATAAATTGTATAAATTAATATAAAATTGTATTAAAATATATGATAAAACACTCAAGAGGAAATTTGCATCCATTTTCGTGAGAAATTTGCACTGTTGACCAATTGTTCTGAGAATGAAGGAAATTTGTACTAGTTTTGGTGAGAATTTTGCACTGTTGACCAATTGTTGTGAGAATGAATGAAATTTGTACCGGTTTTCGTGAGAAATTTGCACTTTTCTCCAATTCTCGTGAAAATAAGGGAAATTTGTATCAATTTTCGTAAGAAATAAGGCGAAATTATACCAATTCTCGTGAGAAATCTGCACTTTTCTCCAATGTTCGTGAGAAAAGGGCTCTATTCTACTGCTGTCACATATACGGTATACCCGAAGAAACGAGGTACCATTTGTTTGGCACCACTCCTCAAACACACTGTACCCACTGTACACTGTGTGAACAACTTTTCTCAGTTTCGGCTCACCTTGAAACACCCAAACCGTGGATTTCTGTTTACTTTCCGGTTCGTACGAATAGATGCAAGTTTCGTTCCCTGTAACGATGTAGTACCAGATTTGATCTATCTCTGTTGAATTTGAACATTTCTTTACACCAACTTACACAAACTTGTTTCTTTAGCTTCGATGCGGTTGTGTGGGATCCAACGGCTTGACAATTTTCGTACGTTCAAATGACCATGCAAAATTTGTGTATTGCTTTGTTCAAGGATGCCTGAATCTTACCGTATGCCACATACCGATTTCTTTTAATCGTTTCAAGCATAGTATAAACATTACTGGTAACAATGATACAGACGGACGACCTTCGACTACACTGAATACGGTAATATTACATCATATTATATTATATATTATATATAATTAATATTCCTTTTGGATAGTGCTTCTGTCGCTCGATGCATTATTTTGGTATTAAATTAATTTGAAATCAAAATCATTGCCTGAAAGAGGAATGTGCACAGGAATTTATTTCGAAAGGGTCTCCAAATTCAATATGAGATGCTACAAATGTAATTCCAACATTAGAAACTCCCATTCTTTCGATTTTTTTAAACACCAGAATATTAGCACTACTGTTAGTAATAGTTTGCAGGAACTTTTCCAGCAGCTCTCGTATCTGATGCAGTTTCTAAACTTACAATGCCTATATTATCTTTAAGAAAAGGAGTACAAACTAGGGATGGGCAAAACTATATAAACCGGATATATATATAACGGTTTTATATAAACCGGAAACAGTTTTCTAGAAAAAACGAAATCCGAAAAACCGACATTTCGGTTTTCTCCAAAAACCAGTTCAGGTCTTCTCCACTGGAAAACTGGTTTCGGTGAAAACCTTTGGAAAACAAAACTATTTCTATGGAAATGAAATAAGTTTCCGGAGAACAACGAAACACTATTCTGGTCAGAAACAGAACCAATTTTGGAAAAAACCGGAACCGGTTTTGAAAACCGAAACCAGATCCGGTGAAAAACCGATTTTTGTGCCCACCACTAATACAAACGCCACTAACTGCAGCTCTTCAACCTTTGCAGCAGTTTATTAATTCGTAAAATGCGTATTTAAAAATTGTTCCTAAAACACACTTAAATATAAATTCTATCAATGCTAAAAAGTATCTTATCGAAAAACAAATTTGTGTAAAGACTGGACTAAGACCCTCAGACGCCAAAAGCGGAAGCAAACAGCCATACATGACACTTCCACAATGTCCAAGTATATTTCAATAGAACTTTGGCTGACTAAAGTCTTTCCAGCCTTAGAACAAAGTAGACGTAAACAAAGCGAAATGTATTACTCCGCGGCTCACACGTGCTTCGGCAGCGAGAGACGTGAACAGCAAAATCGTCTGCTAGCTTATTGTCGTCGCATAATTTCCAAAGTGTAAGGCTACAGTTGGTTAGTAATAACGCACTGACTACTGCTATGTTGGAACGAGATTGCCTTTGTTCCTGTTGTCCTTTTTTTGTGTTTTATAACACGAAACGAAAATGGATTACTGTCACACATCGTCGCCATGAAACCCTGCCTTCTACAATAATTTTAAATGAGTGGGATAGGCGCGCGAACGCATACGCATGCGCAGTAAATACTATACCTCCAAATACGGGTGAGGTTGAAATAAAGTTACATCTGTTGTTAAATGTTATATTTATTGAGTTTATTATCACAAAATGCAGGATAAATTCAGATATCTTTATGTGACATTATTATTTTAGTAGGGATTACATTGCGATAGGATACTAGTGCAATGAGACCAACAACCAATCACTGGTCATCGACCCACTGGTACCCAGGTGGGTTTGTTTACAACTACTTTTTTTGTAAGGCTGGAAAAAGAATACATATTTTTCCTCCATTTGCGAAGCGTAGCGTTTGGTTATTTTTTCTTTTAGGAACTTTGTGGGGAGAAAACGGGGGAGGGGGAGTCAAGATAAAAATTGATATTATTGGAACGGAGCATTCTGAATTTCATCTAGCTCCATGGTAATCCTGTGGACTATAAATGACAATTGACAAACCGGTTCGATCAGATAGACTCTCAGGTAGAACTTAAGGAATACCCACAATCTATGAGCCTGCTTACATAGGTTCCAGGTTCAGGCCCGTATCCACTTTGGCTGGCCCCAATAAAAGTTTCACGATAGGCCTGCAAATGAACTATAATATAGTGATGAAGTATAATATGATTGGGTCGGGCCCCCCCTAAATTTTTGGACTGGCTACGGGCCTGTCCAGGTTACACTTGTTAGAGAAATTTTAAATTTCGCGGTAACACTATCCATTTTATAGAATGTCTTTACTGCCGAAAGAGATCTTCTTGCTATCCTTGACAGCACTAAACGAAGATAAAAAGACAAGAAGAACCGAGTTTGAATGATCTCGGAAGACTATCTTTCTCTATACTTTATTTTATAGTTTGTTATTAAAATACTTAGTGACATATGCTCATTTTATTGTCTTAAACCAATATGGGTATGCTCCAAGTAAAATAATTTAGAATGATCGAGCCCCTGGTGTGATATCCATAGTATTTCGTCACGAACCCCCCCCCCCTATTCTGAAATCCTGGCTACGTGCCTGTTAGCACCGTTCGAAAGAGGAAAAAACCTGCGAAATAACCATGCTTACAACAACGCCGTGTATTAAAAGGAAATTATAATATACTAGTAAGACTTGTTTTTGAAAAGTACACAATAGTTACTGATTTTCATTGAGGAATATCAGTTTCCTTATATAGTTGTACTGAGTTTGAAGGAAATTGTAGTCTATTAACCACGCAGGAGATGATTCAACAATGGGCGTAGTGATTAGTGTTGTCCAGGAAACGAGACGCGAGTAGAAAGAATTTTCAGAGATACAAGACGAGAGAGAGCGAGTGTTCTAATGGAAACGAGTACGGCTTTTCGAGACTAGACAGCTCGAAATTTACTCTTGGCCAATACTAGTAGTGATATCATGAACAACTAACTTTAAGAAAGTTCATTATTTCATGAAAGGCAGTTGCTATCCAGCCGGTCCGCACCGGTTCGCCAGAGCCGGTTGTTAAAATATTTCGAGTTCGTAGAACCGTTTGTCATACCCAGATATAAATTTTTCCCCAGGTATACCCAGGAACAGTAAATTTTAGTTTAACTATCATTGTTTTTAGAAATTCTTACAGCTACGGGGTTAAACATATGGGGCCTTATGCAGAGTCGTTTTGAAGCGCGATTAGTGCCATACTAAAGAGTTCGACTAACACAAGTCTCCTGCAGTAGTCTGTAGTTTAGTATGACGCTAATCGTACGTCGAAACGACTCTGCATAAGGCGGATGATCTTTCAGAACAAGGTATAAGCGTTTATTTCTTAATCTCAAATGTTCGGATATAAACGATAAGAACTGAACCACATGAGTGTAGTGCTGAGGGACGCATACATACCATTATCAACATTGTCGATCCATTGCAGGATAAAGATCTTCCCAATACTTTTTGTCAACCATCTATCTTGAATAATTTATTCCCAATATATTCGCAATGCTACCTAATTTCGCCACATCACATTGTATTAGGATGATGAGTAGGCCTTTACTTGTCACTTGTGGTACCCAGTAAATTTTTTTTTGTTTTCCACTTTGTATGGATTGTTTCCTAAGAGAGTTATCTATCATTCTACTATTTCTTTCTTTCTTTTCCTTTCTCTCTCTCTCTCTCTCTGCTAGATAGATTTACGGACATAACGAACAAGCACAACCATTAACCACTAAAATTACTGAAATATTAAGGAAAGGGAAGGAATCCGAAGTGTAAGCCCATCAATAATTACCATTCCCATATTCTGTTATTCCATTATACGGGAATATCACCACAAATTTCCGACCTGACAAATAATACGCCACTGGTAATAAAGCTTTTCATAGCATACAGTGTCATCTATGGGAGAAATAATGTATCAGTTTCAACTGTCTAGGTGCGTCGGATAGTTTGGAGCCAGTCATTGGAATCATTAGCTGTGCGTTAAGCTTGCATACTGCATGACAACGCTACAGTCCCAACGGCTGCAATGTTAAAATGTAGGCTGTACGGTACGTGCTGTATCTTCTTGAAGTCAGTCTTACACTGCACGTCATTTGCCATTGTCACCAAGAGCACAAGAAGATTAACCTGCTTTTCCTTCAATAGCGTCACCTATATACCCTGACCTTCACAAGAAAAAAAGTTGTGTGCACACATTGTATCATTTATTTCATTACTTCCGTCTCTTATCATTCTTTTTGGTCCTCGGTACTTCAAATCACATACTTTCTTTTTTCACTGTCGTGGCAATACTGCATTTTTCTTTACCATTGGGCTTTTCATCAGTGCAGAAACCCAAATGGTTGGTCCAGTTAAAAATTCCAATACTTTAGACTAAAACGTTTACTTTTTACTAACATTGTTCTCTTACTATCATTCTTTCGTATCTCCAATAGAAACAGAAATGGCCTGTGTACCAAGACTTGCGGGACACCCTGTATATTTTAATTTAAAATCAAACTATGTACATAAGACGTGAAAATTCCAATGTAAGCAGCGCATGGGAAAATTATGTATATTCCCTGTAGTGTTATTAACACTGACCTTGAACGCATATAGTTTATTTTTTCTTCCCAGCAAACTTATTGTTAGCAAACGGAAAACTCCATGACATTAACACCATGCAATACATGACGTATGGAGAAATCTTGCATAAACATTCTTGACTTTTTAACATTAAGGAATAAAACATGTCCAATGTAATAGTGCAATAATATATATATTAACTGTAGCTTAGATATTTAAATATGGCATAGCAATTATTTCCTTATTACTTAAAGCGTGTAACACGTTTCAATGAGGAACAAAATGACATAGGAAAAAGCCTTGAATTAAATACTAGTGGCCACATTTAAGGATATTCTTTACTACGTCACATACAACAGTGTCAATTTTACTTATCAGGAGCAAATTGAAGGAAGCATTGCACGCATTATTGTTGGCAACCTATTTGCAACGTCGCGTATTTTACGAACCCTAAATTTTAAAGGAACTTTATCTTTTCTCCGTGTATTTTACGCTTGAAAGAAAAAATCCAATCCAACCACTGTCCATGGCACCGGTTCTTAGGTCCAAATTTTATTTCGAGGACTTATTTCATACGATTATCTTTAAGGCTACCTATTTTCTTAATAGAAGGTAAGAAAATGCCTTCACCCCATGTTTAGTGCTTGCTTACATTATAAAAACCGCCAATCCCAGCTTTAGTTACAAAATCTTAGAAACTATGTTTTATGCTTATGGCGGCTAGGCTAAATGAGACTGTGATTATGAAATGTAGGAAATGGTGGAACGAATAAAGTGGCAGGAAACGGAAGAACCCCAAGGAAACCCACGCACACGGTGTTTGTCCATCACAAAGTTCACTTGGCGCGAGCTGGTATCGAAGCAAGGGCTCTATGCATTAGAGATGAACGCTCTATCACTGAGCCACCGCAACCCTAACTTTAGTAATAATAATAAAAAGTTAAAACTATATTCAGTGGCGTATTTAGGGGGGCTTCCGGGCTTAAGCCCCTCCGAAATCTTACTTACTATAGTAAAGTATATGAAATATCTTGAATCTTCACATTTTCAGGCAAAGCCCCCCCGAAAGTTAGCAAAGCCCCTCCCAAAACAAAATCGTAAATACACCACAGATTATATTGCGTATAATAATTCTAGTATTTTCCTCAATGAAGTTCAATAAAATTGCCCTTAACTTTCGGATTTCTGACTCAAGGAACCTCCAGGCGCCTGCAGACCACAGTTCAAGTTTCGTTAGTCTATGGGATTAATAATTGTTCCTCGATGGCTGTTAATTTACGAGTAACTCCACTAAATTTTCTTCAGTATAACGTCCCATGTTTAATAACGGGGGGGGGGGGGCTGTAATGATAATGGTGGAATGAAGAAAATGAGAGGAAACCCTAACACACTGTTTGTCCACCACAAACCCTGCCTGGCGAGAGCTGGGATCGAAACCGAGACCCATACCAAAGGTGATTGTTCCGCGACTGAACCACTGTGTCCCAACTCCATTTCCTTCTTCACAAAAGAAATCCTATACGCCGTTACTTTAACATTGTTATTTTAATATCAACATTTCGCGACATCTTGCGGGCATTTCAAATTTATGTGATCGTTCGAGGTTCCAATAATCCTAGTAATATTATATTTATATCTTTGATAAGTGTCGTGCAGTTCGCATCGCAACATCAAGATGTACCAAGGGTGCATCGATCAATTACCAGTGCTATGTATTCATTAATTAAAGACTATATCAAAGAATGCAGCGTTTATATATCTACTTTGTGTTCATTAGACCTAATATTACAAAATCACAACCGAACAGTAATGAAGTGAAATACGCAGTTGTAACTAAAAAAATCTCATTTGATTATTCTGTACAAGACTGGCCTTTAATTGGTACTTATTAGGTTTTTATTACGCCCAATGTATTGATTTTGAATTTCGTTTATAATTTAGGAATCAAAAGCCTGTACACACATTCCACACCTTTTATAGCAGATTAAGGTCTATCACAATGTAAAGTTCGATCCCGATCGGAGGAATTTGGTTGAATTCGCACAAGCGCGAAGATCCGACCACAGACTTTTGGGGAGGAATCAACTGGGAGGAACATAGAGGCCGCCCGGAATAGAACAGAACGGCGGAAAAGAAAAAAAAATGAAATCTTTGTGTTTTACGTCCCACGATTATGCCGGTTAGGCTAAAGGAGACTGATTATGAGAAATTAATGAAATGGTGAAATGAAGAAAGTGGGAGGAAACGGGGGAACCCCCGCACACGGTGTTTGTCCACCACAAAGTTCACTTGGCCGGAGCAGGGTTTAAACCCGGGACCCCATGCACCAGAGGTGAACGCTCTACCACTGAGCCACCGCGGCCCCACTAACCACAAAGCTGGGCGTGTTCATTCGAAAGCTTTTCCCTGCATCACAAGGAATAATCTTACGCTGCCCAGGCGGAAAAAGAGACTAGAAAGCCGACCCCATTATGAACCTGGGAAAAGGTGGGCAAGAAAGAATTTTAAAAACATAAATCTTTCAATTTTACGTCCCACGATTACAACCTTACGCTAAAAGTGACTGTAATGATCAGAAAGAATAAAATAGAATAAAGAAAGTGGAAGGAAACGGAAGAAATCCGAGAAAACACACACATGGTGTCTGTCTACCACAAAGTCCACTTGACGCCAGCTAGAAGATATCTGGGGACGTTGCGCATGTCACTCACTAGCACATTGATTGGTAGTACCTACGTAAAGACAACGAGTTCTCTATAAGTTCTACACTTTGCAACTCTTCTGTATAGGCTATTAAATATGCCGACGATATTCGCTTCTGGCGAAAATTCATGTTTGAGTTTATAGGCACTAAACATTTAGTACATAAAACAAAATGATGGAAGCTGCTGAAGTATTGATTACAAGTCACCTGTTATGTTACAGAAGAATCCAACCTTTCAACGAATGCAAAGTTACAAATTCCATAGTTCAAATATGCACTCAATTTATTTATAATACGAAAATTTTGTACAGTATCTTTAAATTACTATACTATACTATGTACGTAACTATAAAGTTAACATTTACAACAAGACAGTGTCTTATCCAGACATGTTACGGAAGTTCCTGCCCAAATTTCGAAGATACAGGTGTAGCACGTAGGACATGCATACGCTTCCCTCTAGAACTTTAGATTCCCCTTCCCAATATCAATGTGACTGAATGAAACACTGCAACAAACGCAAATCTATTGGGATAAACGTTGGGCCGCGATGGCTCAATGGTAGATTGTTCACCTCTGGTGCATGGAGACCCTGGTTCGATCCAGCTCGCGCCAAGTTGGCTTTGTTTTAGACAAACATGTGCATGGGTTTCCTCGGGGTTCTCCCGTCTTCTTTATCCTACACGGCATAAACATGGGACTAAAACTCAAAGATTTCATTTCATCTTCTTGTACTGGGGTAAACAAAAACTGTGGACCATTTATGCCGATAACAGCGACGCCATGTGGCAAATACTAATTTCAGTTTACTATCGACAGCAGCGACATCATGTGACGCAGCTATAAAGCTTTTGATTCCACGTAAATCGAAGGCGAAATTCTCAATGATCAACCCATTAGCATACATCGAAGTATATTTTCACTTCCAGATCACCATAAAATGAAAATTGATTAGTGCTATACATTGAAATCTGTGTGTATTGGCCGCTAATAATAATAATAATAATAATAATAATAATAATAATAATAATAATAATTTGAAGCAAAAACCTTGAAGATTACAGACGAGACTGCTGCTATAGGTATTTGCGCAACTGCCTCTCAACCTTGCTCTTCAGTGTAAAACAATATTGATACATACCTCAAAGATGAAAGAAAGGCCAGTTTAAGCTTATAGTTCCGTCCAGTTACAATAAGAATACGGCATGGAGCTTCTATTTCGTAACATGGAAAAGTACGTTTGTATCGACATTGCTCCAAGCATTGTCGAAAAATTGTTGCATCCACTTTAATAATCACGAGCAATCTACAATAATTCCATAATGGTTAAAACATTTCTCCACAGAATAGTGTTAGACTTTAAACAGTGACGGAAGTGGAAAGAAAGGTGACAAATTCAGAACTCAGCATGGTGATTTTCACAAGGGCAAAGGAATCAGTTTCCAACTCTCTTACAAAAAGCTCGTCGGAATCTATCTACCCCAGTGATGCTAACCTGTAGGGGAAAATCCCAATTTGTGGGACTTTTTTACATTAAGGTTGGTTTAAAGGGACAAATTTTGCTGATAGATGACACTACAGTCTTCGTCTCACCTATGTATTTAACTTCCACGAAATTTTACAATTTCTGTTATAAATTTCAACTTAGAGACTTCAAATTTTTAAAGAAGGAACTTCATAACCTATTAAAGGGTAAAATGGGCATGAAAATTCTGTGAAATTTAAGGGTAAAATGGAATTTTTGCCGTTCAAAATGAGATTTTACAAGGTTCCAGACTGGCATGAGTGATCTAGCCTCATTTAACCTAAGGAAAGGTCGGTATCATGCACTTCTATCTTACTGCATACACAAATTGCACAGCTACCCATAAAGCGGGGGGAAGGGGGGCCAAGACAATTTTTTTTAAAAAAGATTTTGTTTCCTTCATTCAATTATGATTTTTTAAAGTTCGAAATTCCTGCCGAATATGTCTGTGGGGCCCATGGGCGGTCCTGACTGCAAGTGTACCCGAAGAATATTGTAGTCAAACCTCCCGTAAAAAACAAAAATTTTGCCCCGATAAAATTAATTAATTATATATATATATATATATATATAAAATGGAAGAAAACCGTTCCTTTAACGAAGGCGGATAAGGACTTTTCTTTTTTCTACTCCCAACCTTATTTAACAGGTAAATGATCGATATAGCATGAAAATTTGGGCTTACACTTCATTTGTAGCGTACTCTTTCTCTTATAAAAACAATCCACTTCTATCTTTTTTCTCAAAATATAGGTGGAAATGAAAATGAAATGAATCTTTCAGTTTTACGTCCCACAGTTATGCCGCTTAGGCTAAAGGAGACTGATGAGAAATGAAATGAAATGGTAGAATGAAGAAAATAAGAGAACCCCGATAAAACTCAGGAGCACGGTCTTTGTCCGGTTCGATCCCAGTTCGCGCCATGTGGACTTTGTTCACCACAAGGTCCACACTAGGGATGGGCAAAATCGGTTTTTATAAAAACAGGAGACCGGTTTCTAGAAAAACCGAAATCCGAAAAACCGACATTTCGGTTTTCTCCAACAACCGGTTCGGGTTTTCCACCGAAACCGGTTTCGGTTTTCTCCAAAACCGGTTCGGTTTTTCGCCGAAACCAGTTTCGGATTCCTCCAAATACTGGTTTGGTATTTTCACCGAAACTGATTTCGGTGAAACTTTTTGGAAAACAAGACTATTTCTATGGAAACGGAATCGGTTTCCGGAAAACAACGAAACAATATTAAAAAGAACAAATTTCGAAAAAAAAACTGAACCGGTTTTGAAGAAAACCGAAACCGGACCCGGTGAAAAACAGTCGATTTTGGAGAAAACCGAACCGGTTTTGAAGAAAACAAACTGGTTTTTGAAAGTTCAAAATCTGTTTCGGTTTTCCTAAAAACGGAAAAACCGGTTTCGTGCCCACCACTAGTCCACACGGCGCGAGCTGAGATCGAAGCAGGGAACCCCAAGAACCGGAGATGAACGCTCTACCACTGAGCCACCGCGCCCCCTTAAATATAGTTTACAATTACTTATCAGGTATAGAATAATACCCGTTTAATACTACATAGACGTAATGGCTTATAGTACTGGATCCTCCAAAGCGTGGACCACCCTCCAACAAATATTTCTGAGTGCGCACCTGCCAAGAATATAGCACCTTACAAATTCCTGAAACGACATAAACTGCTCGTTTATTTCAAAGTAAACAAAAATTCTGCTCTTAAAGCCGGAGTGAAGCAGAATTTCTAAATATTTAAATTTTTGAATGTTTATTCAGAAAGTGGCCAATTGGATGATTCGCTTTATGTTGGAGGTATGAAATTTGCTACGTAAACTCTTAATCAAAAATAAGGGAATGTACACTCATGTCCAAATTGATTGTAGCATAGGCCCTATCTATAACTGTCTTCTTCTAAGAATATAATTTGATAATGATTTTGCAGGGTAGTTTTAATACTGATACTGTGTGTATAATCGGGAAATGTATATCTATTATATAAAAGAGAACGCACAAATCCTTTGTTAGCTCATCACGCTAATACGGCTGAACCAATTTCTTTCATTTTTGGGGGGTTATTAGGATTTGGACCCTAGATGGTTTTTATCATATCACTTTAATTTTTAATTACCAGTGTCTTGAGATAATTGACCATTCAAGTGTCCATAACGTACAAATCCTTTGTTAGTTCATCATAGGTATAAAAATAAACGTATTTATATGCAACCCGCATGACCGTGTCACTCGGTGGGTTAACATAAATGACAGGCGCTATAATGTTAACATTTACTGCAATTTGAAAGCGAAAAAGTAAAAATTATCTAAGTAACAAAGTTTATTGCGTTCCGGGGTGACCGCAGCGAAGCGGGGTGAACGCTGCTAGTCTATATATATAAAAGAGAACGTACAAATCCTTTGTTAGCTCATCACGCTAATACGGCTGAACCAATTTCTTTCATTTTTGGGGGGTTATTAAGATTTGGACCCTAGATGGTTTTTATCATATCACTTTAATTTTCAATTACCAGTGTCTTGAGATAATTGACCATTCAAGTGTCCATAACGTACAAATCCTTTGTTAGCTCATCATAGCTAAATCTAACCGTATTTATATGCAACCCACATGACCGTGTCACTCGGCGGGTTAACATAAATGACAGGCGATATAATGTTAACATTTACTCCAATCTTCTATGGTTTTTATCATATCACTTGAAAGCGAAAAAGTAAAAATTATCTAAGTAACAAAGTTTATTGCGTTCCGGGGTGACCCCAGCGAAGCGGGGTGAACGCTGCTAGTTTGTTATAAATTTCATAGGGAAATAATTATGAACACGAAAACTAGAATGAATAAAACAAAATGTTGCTAAATGGACAAGAACGTTTTATTTTAGTTTTATTGTTCTTATTTACTGCTCTTTTGACATAAAATTTGCCACATACATGTTTTTGCCGATTATACACATACTAACATTCTAAGAAATACAGGGCGAATTCGTTATCAAATGATATTTCTACAACATATTTATAGACATGCGACAATAATTTTGGACATGAGTGTACTTAGAGTTTTTGAAAATTAAGTTCTTAAATGAAAGTATCTATAATAAAGTTTATTCTAATTTCAGATTCTTTATTCACGAAACGCCCAGTTTATATGATCTTGCTTAAGTTGGAGATGTGTAAACTGTTCACTTACAAAGGGGGCGAACAAGTGTTCTCTAAAATTCTGCATCTAAAGAGTGAGTGGGGGTGAGGGAGGGCAATTTCTACCAAAATACTGAAGTTTTCGGGGCCTATGTTTAGCAGAAGGGGTCCAGCTTTTTTCTCTAAAAAATGTTACTATTTTGGTAATTTCTGCTCACATTCGGTTAGTTTACGGTAGAGTTGGTTAGTTTTAGTTAGGTTAGGCTAGTTTAGGTTACGTTGGGTTAGTTTAGTTTATGTTATATTAGTGTAGGAGTCCCGCATAATTTTCCAAAAAATGATAGAATTTCGCTTATTTCTACTAATACTACGTTAGTTTAGGTTAGTTCAGGTTAGCTTACGTTAGTTTATGTTAGGTTAGCTTAGATTTGGTTACGTTATGTTACGTCTAAGTACTTGCATCACTCATTTCTCCTGTAAATTTTGTGTTTTTTACGTGCTTCTGGACCCCTTGTACTAAACATACTCCGTTTTCGGTTTTAGGCTATATTATATTTTTTTCCTTGTGCGCTTGTGCTAGTTACTATATAACACCACCCCAATTTGACTGTGCACGTAAACCACATACCTCATATGAATGCTTAAATGTTTCATAATTTATTGGGAAAAGGTTGAGTTTTGCCTGGCGATGCCTTTGGTTGATAACTGTGCTACAGTTTACGTTGTTTTGAATTAATCAAATACCTTTGGACATATCATAATGTTCATAAAACCTTGAATGCAAGTACCATACGTAGTTTAGTTGTCACAGAGAAAATTTTCGTCGGTTTCAACTACGATATATTTTCACTATTTCTTAATTATACATAAATCAGAGAGACGCAAAGTGAAATTCTGTGTTGTAATTTTACATCATGTTAACAATAAAATCAAAACAAACGATCAACAGGTGCCTCTATTGCTAATATACATAGAATGTGCCTGCTAATTTTTCATTACATAAAAAGAAAAATGAAAAAGAAACTTGAAAGTCCACATGCCAGTGTACAAGGACGATGCCAATGGAATGTGCTCGCTTTTTAATTAAAAAGAAAAAGACCACCCTTATAACCAGTCAACATTAGAAAAAAAAGAAAATCACAGCGCGAAATCACGTTCAAGAAACGAAACACGTCTACTCACCTGTTGGTTCTCCTCGCTGTGTCAATTTAACTGAAAACAAAACTTAGTATATGCACTGTTGTTGTACTTGGCGATGGTTTAAGTACTCCATATGATCATATTTTTCACTAAAGAAATAAGAACACACGTATTTTCGTTGATAATTTGAATCTAGCTGTCACACAGAAGCTTTTTACGATAGACGCTCAACACATCTGATCCTCGCTAAAACACAAACTCTTTTCTCTGTGTCTGTGTGTATACAATGTTTTCCATTCCAACCAATGTCACAGACACAAATTTACCTTCCCTCTCAACCCGCGTCAACTACTGCGCATGCGCAGGAGTAGTTTCTAACTCCCTACGTTGCCAAGTTTGAGCAACAATATAAGTTTAAATTGAAAGAAAAAGATGTGGATAGATAGAAGATGTTTCTTGTTCACACTCACATGCAGCGTCCGGGAAAGAGAGAGAGAGAGAGAAAGAACGAAATCAGGGCAAGCGTACACGCTCGGTAGCTCACAAAAGGTGTGAGTAAATGGTTACTTAAAGAGATAAAAGGAATATTGTTTTTTTTTTTTTTGTGCGAAAAAGAAAAATTGATGTTTTATTACTATTATTACCTAATGTAACTAAACTACTATACTGCCGCTGAACCTATCTAGTAGGAGGGTTCAATTTTTCCAAAGTTTTATTTTTTAGCTTCTAAAATAATGGCGCAACGGCTTTTAGGGGAGAGGGTCTATCAGCTAGTTCATATTGCCACTATTGGTAAATCAAGTAGCTCCTCAACTGTCCTCATGACGCTGAGTGGATGCCACAATGTCAACTGAACAAACGCAGCACTTCTTGATTTCGCTAACCTTACTCGAATCGCCATTCAGGATCGCGGAGCAGTGCTTTTGAAGAAAAGGGATATTACAATTGGATTTTCAATAATTAATTACATAGGAATATACTTTTCATGGAAATATCCCTGTTGTCTCGTTAAATTATTTGGTATGTTTTATGTCAAGTCTAACTCAAAATTAAGATGTTTTATTTGCACTTACAGCAGAGGCGAACAGTATCACTGGCATGTACATTTTTCATAGCGAAGTTGTGAGGGAATCATATCATCTTCCATCATCTCAATGTAAATGAATCGGTCGCTCATATGACAGATAATAATTCCTGTCGCTAATAGGACTGTCGCTTCTAGGACTAATTCATGGGTTTTAGGTCCTTGATTGTGCCCGTGGGATAATTTCTCGGGCTTAATTTTTTTCACTGAAAATTGTACAAACTCGGGAAGGATACACTTGGAAGAGAGGAAGATATCTATAGGGGCTGATTGATAAATTTGGGGGAGTTGCACCAAACTCTTGGGAGGATAGGGTTTACCCTCTAATCACATATGCTAAATAAAACGAACATACTAGGTTGTAAAAACAAGTATGACTTTGCGGCTGTTATGGCAGAAATAAAACTTCTAGCTTCTCGTTCCTGATTAGTAGAGACCGGATATTAAGCAAAATGCCTTTCTTTAAGGTTAGTGTAAAGGGACAAGTTTTGCCGACAGGTGTCACTACAGTCTTCGTATCTCTCCCATGTATTTTTTACCTTTCACGAAAATTATAATTTCTCGCCGATTTTTTATTTAGAATTTTCTCAATTGTTGCAACAGTTCCATTATTAAAGGTTTGGAGATCCATTTCAACAATGAAGAAAATTCTAAATAAAAAAATTGACACGGATTGTTCTCTTTAAAAGGTTATGAAGTTCCTTTTCTAAAAATTTGAAGTCTCTAGGTTGAAATTTGCAAAAAAAAAAAAAAAAAAAAAAAAAGTGAATTTTCGTGAAAGGCAAATAAATATATGGGGGAGTTACGAAGGCTGTAGTGCCATCTATCGGCAAAACTTGTCCCTTTAAACCAACCTTAATATTAAAGATAAGAACAAAAATAACGTTTTAAAGTTTATATGGGGGATTATAGATTCGATTTAAGCCAATTTTATTTTGCCTATTCCGCCTCTTACTGCCTAAATAATTGCTTTAGAGCCTAATGTTACCTATTCTATGCATTGTCTGCAAAATAAGCCTTCATTGGGAAACTTTATAATTAGTATTACATAACACACGATGTTTGAAAACACAAGCACGTGATACATTACTATATATACTCTTTATGCGCCCAATGTTAAATAAAAATGAAACATTGCCATTTACCTGGACCCACAACGTAAGTGAATGAAGTTATTGTCTTTTACGTTAGCTGTCGATGGCAAGCCCCCACTTCAAATAGTAACTTCATTCACTTACGAGGGTCGGCTGATAAGTTCTCGGCCCGAATGTACTACCCTGATGTAATTGATGTCATGTGAAATGTTGATCTTTTATATGTTTAAGTACCAAATTTCACGATTCTACCATGAACGGTTTTTATTTTACAGGTAATTGAATGAACCATGGCGGAGCCAGATGTCAAATTCACCAAAGAGGGGTTGCCAGGTGTAATGAAGTTCTTCTTCCTGCAACAGAAGTCGCCCAAGGAAATCCATGGTTGCATGCTAGACACATTGGATGGACAGTGCCCTTCGTACTCCACTGTGAAGAAATGGTGTGCGAACTTCAAGCGTGGTGAATTTTCAACAGAAGATGGTGACAGGTGAGGCAGGCCAGTGTCAGTGTCAACTCCGAAAAAAAGTGGACCAGATTCATGACCTGATTTTGAGTAACAGACGGATTTCGCTTCAGGAGATAGCTGACAAAGTGCACATATCCTAAGAACGTGTTGGGTCAATAATCCATGATCAGCTGGACATGCGCAAACTTTCTGTGAAATGAATTCCGAAATGTTTGAACAAGGATCAGAAACGCGAAC